>NC_133658.1:867193765-867431265 GCF_037893015.1 Macrotis lagotis
GAAGCTCCATAAGCAATATTATTGCTCCTCTTGTTTATAATGGTTACATAGGTCCTGCTATTGTTAAACAGTCGAGGGAGCTCCCTGATCAATTTGATAAGCTTACCAAAAGCTTCAATTTTAAGGATAAGAGTTGTCCCCTAATCATACGCTGGAAATGGGATTCCTTTAAGGCTGAAGAAGACCTATTTTTGTCTTGGTTTCATTAACTTTAACAACTAACTACAAAATGATTTTATATAATCCTTTTTTTCCTTGGGGCCCATCATCTTGCCACCATATTTGTTTGCTATTCGTGGGTGCTTAAGCCTTGGAAGAGGTGAAGGTGAATCTTTCTTTTTCATAGGCCTCACTGTTTCAAATGTTAATTAATAAACTTTCACATTATGTCTGAATATGTGGGAATCCTAGCTTCTGAATCATAAAATTGGCAAAAATCTGGTTTGTGTTTCCTGAAATAAAGGATGGTGCATATATTTTTCATGGACTACCATGAAATGGTATAGAAGATACTTTCAACATAGATAAGTAGAAAGGGTGGCCAACTGGGCCAGGGAGGATCCCCAAAATGGGGGCATGACATAGGCCTTGGCATAGCAAAAGATCTAAAGGAGAGGCAGGGAACATCTGACCTGTTGGAAATCATCTGATCTGGCATTGCTAAGTCAACTGCAGGGAGAACTCAAAATTCAATAAATCTAGAAATTTTTTTAAGGGTGTACTAATTAAATGTTTGACTAAATAGAGTAGGCTAATTTTGAAGTTGATAATTTTTTATGACCTGCAAATGATGTTATAAATATCCAAATGGCTTTTGGCAGAAAAAAAGTTCCCCACTCCTGTCTAAAGGAATGATCCAGTGGGTAGATGGGTAGCTGGAAGGATACAGACAACTATGCCACAAATGAGAATTATGTAGGGAGAATGCACCCAGATGAACTCAGAAATCCAAATTCAACTCATTGACTTTCTTTTTGACATCTGGCTATTGCTCAGCTGTTGACTTCCCAGCTCCTAAATTTGGAAAAAAAAAATCATAGAGCTATTTGCAGTACAAAGTAAGTTTCAGATCCATATGGATACTAGATACAAATTTAGAGACACTGGCATGTTTTTCTCCCCCTGGAAAGAATATCTGTGACCTTAGGAACACAAGGTTGGGTCTGCCTATCACCTGTCTTTTGTTTTACATTGCATTTACATAAATTACAGACTGCCCAATCAAAAACTTTTACCCAGAGTGCCAGTCAGGTACCCTGTCATTATACACAATTGATCACAAACAGAAAACTGAGAAAGATATTTGGAGACTGGTCATGCATTTGAGTTAGGACAAGACTAGAAGATTAGAAGCATACTTCATTGTGTGTCTCAACCTCAGCCGGGAGGCTTCAGTTTGCTTAATAAATCAACATTTATTAAGTACTATAATTTTTTAGCCATTGTGCTAAGCTCTGGAAGTAAGTAGCACACAGTAATCTTTCACCATTTATTTAGGCAGATGCATAACTGTCATGTAAGATGTGAGATCCTGGAAGGAAAAAAACACACACACAGCTGATGTGTGCTCCTTATTGCAACCCAAAATACTGTGTTTAGTTTTTTTTTTGTCTTGTTTTGCTTTTGCCTTTTTCTATGCAACAGTTCAATCACAGAAGACCAATACAACTTGCTGTTGGTTTAAGACAAATGACTTCTGAGTTCCCGGCTCTCTTGTTGAAAAACAAAAAACTCCCCAAAACTTGGAAAAGCAAGTTGAAGCCCAATAGTTTTAAGCCCTGGTCAACTCAGCTATAACAGACTGGAAAGCCCAGGTAATAAATAAACAAACCCCTCCCGGACACAGGGCTGGATTTCAGTTTCTTTCAAGGCCTTACTCATTCCCTCTTTGTATGTTCCAGGACACGGTAGGGAGGCGCAGAGAAGGATTTCGAGCTGTGTTCTTCTTGCATGACAGGAAGGGTGGCAGGTGTGTAGATCTCAGAAACGTTATCATTGTTCTCCAGGGCGCCATAGGAAAAGGAAGTTTTGAGGTCAGGCTGGACGGTCATTCCTTTGTCGTGTATATTCTGCATACCTGAAAAGAAGTTCATTTTTTTTTTCCCAAAGAGGATCCTAATTGGGGTGTGTGGGTGGGGGGAATTGGAATACATCTTCACCCCAGCCACTGGCTAATTAGAGAACTAAGCATGTACATTGGCAATTTCCTGAGCGCTTTGGATTTCAAGGGAAGACCTACAAAGGCAACTTTGGAAAAGTACAGTTGCTTAGCAACAGTAGACGAATCTTTCAGAAATTATGCAGAAAAGCCAGATGCTGTCAAAAGAAGCCACCAGTGGGTACCAAATGCAGAGGTTCATCTGCTTTGGCAGAAAATGACTTTGGGAATTAGGAGAGGGCCTTGCACAAAGTAGATGCTCAAGAAATGAATGCTGAATAAAATGTAGAATTAAAAGAAGGCCGCTGGCCCTGGAGTCAAATCCTGCCTTTGACATTTATTAGGGAGTATGGTGGAAAGAGAACTGGAAGAAGACTCAGGTTCAAATCTTGCCTCAAATTCAAACCGGCTGAGTGACCCTAAGCAAGTCATTTAACTTATCTCAACCTTAATTTCTCCAGCTATAAAATGAGGAAAAACAATATCATTACTTCACAGGGTTATGCGTAGAGGTGTGCTGGAGCCAGTCTCAACTGGCTGGTGAGAGCTGATTGTGAAATTTTCAGTGTGAGCATTTTGGGGGTTTGGAAATTGGCAAAAGCTGCAAAGTGGGGCTTGGTTTTATTGTTAGTGGATTGTCTAGATTTAACAAAGTGATGGGAAAAATACCAACAATGTAGGTTAAACTTAAAAATATGTTGTGCATACAATTTTTTTTTCCCAGAGAACTGTTTGTTAAACACTTCCCAGGATCCCCTGGATATGAAAGTTAAATGAGACAATATAAGTAGAGCATCTTGAAAAACTTAGATTGAGATAAAAAGTTAGCTAACATTGCTACCAGTGTAGCTTTGGGCAAATCACTTAACCTTCTCTGGGCCTCATCTATACAATGAAGAGGTGAGAGTAGATGTCTCTAAAGTTCCAGTTAGTTCTACATCAATGATCCCATGGAATCACTGATGAAGCAGGTGGATGTCACAGTGGTTAGGATTGAACTTGTGAGTCAAAACCGAGTTCAAAAATTACCTCAGGAACTTAATAACTGTGTGACATGGGTCGAGTCACTTTAACTTACCTTTAGCCTCAATTTCCTCATCTGGGCAATGGGGATAATAATAGCCCATCTCCCTAGGGTCATTGTGAGGATCAAATGAGAGAACATCTATAAAGTGCTCTGCAAACCTTAAAGAGTTATATAAATGCTAGCTACTATTATTGCTCACAACAGAAATTCATATAACATTTGTTTTGGATAATTTCTGTGTTATACAATCATAGTCAACATTTATAGAACAACTTTAAAGATCGCTAGAACCTTCTATCTACCTTGGGATGAGGAAACTGAGGCAAGTTTCTTGCTCAGGGTCATACAACCAGTAAGTTTCTGAGGCCATATATGAACTCAGGTCTTCCTGACTCCAGGCACTCTATGCCCTGGACAACTGAGATGCTCGTTAAGTCACAGAGATCCAGTGCTCCCCGACAGACCCAAGAAGAGAGTAAATTCCTAGTGAAGCACTCTACCATGTAATTCTTCCGTGTGACATTTGAACCCAATGACCAAGTCAGAGTGGCGTTTGCATTAGTGATGGGAGTCTACCCAAAAGATCTCTAGAGGGTTTCTGGACCCCTCTACAGTGGTTTTCTGATTTAGAAATTTCTGGTCCTGTCTTGAAATCTATAATGCAATGGTGGAAAAATATGGAAGTAACTTTTGTGATAGACTTATCATAAAGAATGTGATCCACCCGTGACAGAGTTGTTGGTGTTGGAACAAAGACTCAAGCACATTTTTTATTATTATTATTTTGGGGGGGTGCAGGGCAAATGGGGCTGGGTGGCCTGCCTGGGGCCGCACAGCAGGGTAATCATTGGGTGTCTGAGGCCGGATTTGGACCCGAGTACTCCTGGCTCAAGGGCCAGTGCTCTGTCTGCCACCCAGTCACCCCTACTATTATTACTATTTTATTTTATTTTGGGTCTTTTTTTTTTCTTTATTCTTTTGGTTTTTGCAGGGCAGTGGGGTTGGGGTGGCTTGCATGTCACACGGCTGGGTGATTGTTGTGTGTATGGGGCCGGATGTGGGCTCAGGTGTTCATGGTTCCAGGGCTGGTGCTCCGTCCATTGTGCCACCTGGCCATACCTACAATTATTACTATTATTTTTTTTATTTTAATTTTTTCTCTTTACTTTATCGCTCAAGTGAGTTTATATTTATGGGGGGAGGGGGTATTTCATTTACTCTTAAACAAGAATATTATATTAATGTATAAAAAACATTATTTGTACAAAATGAGAATAAATATTATATAAAAAATAATTAGTTACTGAGACAAAAAAAGAAAAAAGAAAACATCTTATTATGTAATTTTGCTATCTCTTATATTTTATTTTTCCCCCTACAAGAATATGATTTCTCTCTCAACACATTCAACTTAGGTCAATGTATAGCATGGAAACAATGTAAAGACTAACAAACTGCTTTCTGTGGAGGGCTGGGGGAGGGAGGAAGCGAGATTATGGGAAAAATTGTAAAATTCAAAAATAAATAAATAAATATATTTATAGTTTGAAAATCCAATTTATGTGCTTGTGATGGCATCACCTCCCTGATGTAATAGTCTTCTTTGAGAACAAAGGATAAACATCATTAAATTAAAATTTCTGAGGTAGGATTTGAACCTAGATCTTAACTATAAACCCAATTCTCTACTGTACCACCTAGCAGATAAAAATGAGATATTGAGTTTTTTCCATAAATATGCTTCATTTTTGAACTTCCTGTCTTTCTTCATTGCACAAAACGACTGCAGTTCATTTCAGGGCACATTTTAGATCTAACTTGAAGGGGAAGTTATCACTGGATTTGGGGTTTGAAGGGGCCTAAATTATCACTTAATCCAACCTTGTATTTTTTTTTTGAATATCCTTCTGGGAGGCAATTGGGATTAAGTGACTTGCCCAGTGTCACACTGGTATTATGTATCTAAGGTCATATTTGAACTCAGGTCCTCCTGATTCTAGGTCCTCTATCCACTGTACCAATTCACTATCCCAAACCCCTTTATTTTTGACAAGTAAGGGAACTGAATCTCACTGAGGTAAAATAAAATAGCTTGGCTTAGGGGCTAGAAGGCTGCAGCTGGGAGTCAGGAAGAACCGAGTTCAAATCCTTTGATATTTGGATTCTATGGGACAATGGGTATGTCATCTCAGCTCATTAAGCCTCAGTTTCTTTATTTGTAAAATGAGGATAATAAACCCTGCAGCCCAGGGCCATGGGGAGAGGTCATGCTTTTAAAGTGGTTTGAAAAATTTACATCATTATAAAATGCCAGTTATTATTATAGAGTGACTTGCCCAAGGTCACATTGTAGAAAATTAAGGAGTCAGGTCAAGAATTTGGAAATAGCCTCTCTGACTTCCAATAGAATCTAGTTTTTACTTGTGTTATGGTTCCCCCTCCCCAACTCATTTCTTTGTTCCTCAAAACTCTCCTCTACCATAGGGAGCTAGTGAGCTCAAATGTGCCTTTGATTTTTAAAGAGATTCCTGCTTTGGGGGGTTGCCTAAATATTCTGTGATTGTTATGACATTCACTTAGATGTCATTGAAAAACAGGTAGTGGCTAATGTAAGCATATCCCTTATCATGTCTCTCTGTTTCACAGTAACTCCCAGAGACAGCTAAGTGGCACCATAGTGGATAGAGCACTGGAGTGAGGAAGACCTGAGTTCAAATTCAGCTTTACACACTTATTAGCTAGTGTGATCCTAGATGAGACCACTGCTTACCATAGTTTCCTAAACTGCAAAATGGGGATAAAAATAGTACTACCTCCCAGGGTTATTGTAAAGATCAAATGGGATAATGTATATTATATATCTATATCAATATCTATATATTATATGTATATAAAGTATTTGACATGGTGCCTGGAAGGACTTGGGACTAGTCTTTCCAATGCCATTTTTGAAATCCTACAATCCTGGGAACAATGGATAAACAGAGTCGAGAGATATGGTTCCTATGGTTCAAGAAAGAACTTCCATGCAAGGGGAGTTGTCCGACAATGGAAGTGCTATCTTGGGTGATAGTGGACAAACCCACCACTGGAGGGCAAAATCTAGATGACCACTTGCCATGTGCCTTTTTTATGCCTCAGTTTCCTCATCTGTAAGATGAAAAGGTGGCCTGTATGATCTGTAAGCCAATAATTGGCTTCCTGTTTAGACAGAGAGTAGATGAGTAAGGTTGGATTATTGTGATTTCTTCGGACTACAGGCTGGACTAGATGGTCTCTGAAATGATCAGCGGGGTGGCTAGGTGGCCTGGGGGTAGAACACTGCACTTCTAGTCAGGAAGATCCAAATTCAAATCTTTCCTCAGAAAAGTCATTAAATGACTGGGCAAGTCATTTAAGCTGTGTGTCTCAATTTCCTCATGAGATTATGGAATTCCAGTTCTCTTCTATCTCTAAAATCTATGATACTATCTTTCTATCCAACTGTAAGAGCCTGTTATTCTGAGAAATCAATAAATATGTTACTGCTAATTGTCTTAATTTGTATTTCTCTTAGTATCATCAGTGGTTTGGAGCAGTTTTCATAAGATTGCTGATAGTTTGCTTTTCTTCATTTGAGAACTGTTCCTCTCCCTTGATCATTTTTTTTCTTAAGGACTAGCTTCTGCTTTTTTTTTTTTATATATTTATATCAATTCCCCATTGATTTAGGATAGTAGATCTCATCAGAAGTTTACTGCAAAGATACACTCCTACCCCTCTACTTTCCTTTTCTACTTTTTTTTGAGGTTTTTGCAAATGGGGTTAAGTGGCTTTGCCCAAGGCCACACAGCTAGGTAATTATTAAGTGTCTGAGGCCAGATTTGAACTCAGGAACTTCTGACTCCAGGGCCAGTGCTTTATCCACTGTGTCACCTAGCTGCCCCTCCCTTTCTACTTCTTTTATTCAGTCATTTTTTCAGCCATATCTGATTCTTCATGACTCCATTTGGGGTTTTCTTGGCAGAGATATTCTATCATTTCCTTCTCTAACTCATTTTACAGATAAGGAAACTGAGGTAAACAGGGTTAAGTGATTTGCACAGTCACACAGCTAGTATGTGTCTGAGACCATATTTGAACTCATGCCAAGCACTCTATCCACTGTGTTGTCTCTCTTCTACTTCTAGCCCACCAATTTTGTTTGTGAGAAACCTTTTTCTTTATTATAATCAAATTGGTTTGTTCCAGGGCTCTACAGATCTCTTCTATGCCCCACTCAGAAATTTCTTCAAGACTCAGTTGTAGAGGTGGGGCAGTCGCCCAAGATGCAGGCTGGGTGGTTGGCCATTTCCCAGCTGATGGATGGGAAAGGATGGTCCTCAAAAGAAGAGCCTCTGAAACAGCAGTGAGTCCTGGGGCAGTGAATTCCCCACAGCAGCTGTCTTCTGTGACCAGTCTGTCTCTGGGAACTCAGGGTCACTGTTTTCTTTACATTTGGAGGGCCGTTCCTAATCAGCATCATGGGCTCACGTGCCAGGCCTCTCTATCTGCTTTCTATTTACCTATTTGGACTGCTCCTCTGTTCGTGGCCCCAAATAGTCAACAAAAGAGGACACTGACTTGCCTAGATTATCACCAGATCACAGACTTAGATCTGGAAGGTATCTCAGAACCCATCTAGTTCATCCTGCCCTCATTTTACAGAAGGAGATGAGGCCCATGGAGGTGATATGACTTATTACATTATAAGTACCATAAGAAGGGGGATTTGACCCTGGTTCTCTGACTCCAGATCCAGTGCTCTTTCCATCATACAACACAAAAAAAACCACAGGTGTGGCAAAGATCTGCAAATGGGAGGTCAATGGACAGGTAATCCAGAGACTAGCTTTTTTAGCAGGAAATGGTGCCTAGGGCTTGCCATATGATTCAGGGGAGAGCTCAAGGTAATTCAGCCTCAGTGTTGAATCATCTGGGTTCTCACTTGCTCCCATTACTTAGTCATGGTGGTCAAGGGATCTGGTGTTCTCTAAGTCATGGCCAGCCTAGCATAAGCTCAAGCAGGTCCTACTTAAGCTGGAAGGCTTTCAGAATAGGTCAGGGGGCAGACAAACTGTCTATCTCCTGAGGTCCAGTCTGGCTAAGTTTAGAGACACTTGTTAACAGAATATTGTCTCCAGAGGTGGCTTTTTTCCTTTTTTCTTTCTTTCTTTCTTTTCTTTTTTTTTTTGGCCATTGCAACTCATGAAATTGTCCATTAAGGGCATGGTAAGGGGTGGGATGGGAAGGAAGAAAGGATGACCTGCATCAGTGATGGGGGAAGGTCCACACTGATGAGATCATGTATTTTTCAAGGAATCCAAGTAAGGACACACACACACACGCACACACACACACACATATATATATATATATACACACACATACACACAGAGAATAATACCTCACCTCCTCACCTATCTGGATCTTAGCTGAGAAACAAGGAAGGAAACATATAAGGCCTCTAAGCAGCCAAAAGAGACACCCCACAGTCCATGCACCAAAGCTCATGCATCTTCACCAGAGATACTGGACTTCAGAGTAGCAAGGGAGAGCCCCGCTGCCTAGCCTCTAACTTCCAGACCCACCGAAGGTTAGAAGCAGCCAATCAGAAAGAAGGAAGCTGGAAAAAGGGGGTGACTACAGGCAGGCACATTGACATCAACAGAGGAGAGAAAAAAAACATCACTAGCAAAAGCAGATACAAGAATTCACTAAAGCACAGCAGTTTGGGACCAGTTAGCCTAGGGGCAAAAAGTCCTATACACCTCAACAGTCTGAGGGCATCACTATATTCTAGCAAGGTTAATAATTACAGGTGTTCAGAATGATGACCCAGAGTCAAACAGAGGGTTAAATTATCTTCAGCATCCTCTGTTTAAGAAGACAGGGAAATGCATAAGACATTTGGTTATTTTAAAATAACAACTGATATTTATATAGCCCTTTAAAGTTCACCAAATAACATCTATGACATTCTGTGGCTCTTGTCAACACCCAAAGAGACAAACATACATGGGACTGTGAGTTACTTGAGAGCAGGGGCTGCTGTTTACCTTTTTTGTCTCTTCAGCACTCAGACAATACTTAGTATATATAGTAAGTGTTTAATAAATGTTTGTTGATTTGAATGGACTTATAGGCATTATGTAATCCCCATTTTACAGATGAGGAAATGGAAGCTGAGGTGACTAAGCTCAATGTTGAGGATGAAGGCAGACTTGAGTAAGGCAGGAAGCCTGGGGTCAAAATTTGCTTCTGATGACTCCTAGCTGCATTATGCTGGACAAGTGACTCACCTCAGTTTCCCCATTTGTAAGATGAGGGAATTGACTAGATGATGGTCCTTTTCTAGCTTTGAATCTATGATCCTAGGTAGATTTGAAACCTAGGCTTTCCTGGCTCCAATTCCAAAGTTTTATCCATTATGCTCTCCTTTCCTTTCTTTCTTTCCTCCTTTCTCTCTCCCTACCACTCTCTCTCTCTCTCTCTCTCTCTCTCCCTCTTTCTTTTTTCCTCTCTCCACATCTCTTTTCCTCTTCCATTCTCCCTGTTTTTCTTTCCTTTTCTTCTCCCTTTCCCTCTTTCCTTCATTCTCTATCTCTTTTCCTCTCTTCCCATCTTTTTTTCCTCTTCCCCTCTACCTGTCTTTCCTTTTCTTTCCCTTCTCTCCCTCTGTTTTCTTCTTTCTCTCCCTATCTCTTTTTCCTTCTCTCACTTCTCTCTTTCTTCTATTTCTTTCCTTCCCTCTCCCATTTCTTTCCCTCCCCTCTGTCCCCCCACCTGGCTTCCTCTTTCTCCTTTTTTCCATTCTCCCCTCAACGTTCTCCCTCTCTTCTCCCCCCCCCCCTCTGAAATTTAGCATTTCCTTCAATTATTCAAAAACATTATTCTGAGAAAGGATCTCTAGGCTTCATCATACCACCAAAAGGGTCCAGGACCCAAAAAAGGCTGCTCTAGAACCACAGGATTTAGCATGAGAAGCACCTCTGAGATCATCTGGGGTCTAACCTAACCTTCTTATTTGCAATGAGAAAACACAGACCAAGATAGAATGTAGGGACTCCCTTGGGGTCAAACAGGGGTTGAGGAAATCTCTGCATGTTACAAGGAGGCAGCTCAGTGGCACAATCAATGGGGTGCTGCCAGGCTTGGAGCCAGATGTACTCAAGTTCAAATTCTGGGTCAGACATTTATTATATTATTGATCTGGTATGTCATATAATTTCCCTCAGCCTCAGTTTCTCCAAGTAGAAAATGGAAGGATGAGGTAGACTTAAAAGTCTTTCAATCTGTCAACTCTCTCTAGCTCTAAATCTCAACCATCTGGAAGAACACTGACTATTCAGAATGATTTCCATCGAAGGTCTTCATGGACTAGATTTTCATACATTAGGCAATAATTCCATCAAGGGAGACAGATATTTTTTCCCTCCAATAGACAAAATGCAAAACATGGAGGAAAAAGGATGTAGATTCTGAGGAGTTGGGGTTTGTTTAGAAAATAATAATGGGGTGAGGGGGGCTTGAAACAAAATACTTAATAAAAATTAACTGAGACATCAACAAAATGGCTGTGGGCCTGGAGTCAGGAAGACCTGAGTTCAAATCTGACCTTAGATACTATTAGCTATGTGACCTAGGGCAAGTTATTTCACTTCTTTCTGCCTCAGTTTCTTCAACTGTAAAATGAAAATAATAATAGTAGCCACCTTCCAAGGCTGTTTTGAGAATCTTCATGTTTGTAAAATGTACAAAGCACAGTGTCTGTGTATGTAGAAGATGCTACATAAATGAGTATTCCCTTTCCTTCCCTTCCACCATGTTTCCATGAGCCCATGGAGGGAAAAAGAACCATGGGGAAAAAACCAGGAATGACATGACAGCTCAGCTAAACTTTTGTGGGCAAAGCACTCAGGCACCTCCCCTCCCCTCTTCTCCACCCCTTTTCCCCCCACCCCCTTTCACTCCCACCCCCTCAGCCTCATTCCACACAGTCATAGGATGAGGAAAGGGTTACCTGGCATGGCATCCATGGAAATGTAGGGTTCAAATGGAATGGCCTTCTTTCTGTTCCTTGTGATCAGGAAGACTCCCAAGAAGGCAACGAGGCAACTGAGGAGAGCAGATAAGATGAGAAATGAGATCCAGCCACCAGCCAGACCAAAACTGAGACTTCTAATTCTAAGAGTTGGAGAGGACGCGATGACCACTGCCCTCCCCAATCCCCGCCCAGGGAGACAAGATAGGGAGCAGATTTGGGGTCATCAACAAGGAGCAGCATTTCTAAGAGAATAATGACCGCCTACCTCAGCCCCCTTCCTGCCAACTCTACCTTAAGTAGTAATTAGGAGAAAGAATTCAGTCCCAGAGTGGGCCTGGGACTGAATGATGGGGAAATGAGATTTTGAAAAAGGAAACTTTTGGGGAATGGGATAAAACCTTTTGGGAAAACTTTGTACTCTCCTGCGAGAGACGATTTCTCAATTTCTAGAATTTTTTTGTGGTTTAAAATGATTCTTCCAACTCTAAGGTCAATGAATCCAATCTCTTTATTTTACAGATGAGAAGATGGAGCTCAGGTCAAGTGATGTGCCCAAGGTGATATAGGCAGTGACCAACTAAGAGGTAGGATTTGAACTCGGGTTTTTTGGTTCTGTGTGAGAGTCTCATGACTGAGGAATAGCTGAATGTGGTACCTGAATGTAAAGGGATTCTAATTGGGCCCTACAGAGAGGAGATCTTCAGAAAGAGTTTCATGAATTCAGGCAGAGTTTAGAAAAGGGTAATTTTGGAAAGTGGGCTGAGTTTAGAGGAAGGCATATGGGGACAATTACAACAATGGATTATTGCATACAGTCACAGGGTTTGTCATTCTGTCTGCTGCTTTTTCTTAATGGTTGCTTTTCCTTGTTATAAGGGATAAAATGATGAAATGATATTGGTATGAAAAACAAAAAAGCAAAATAGGGTTTAAAAAAATTAAACTCTATATTTGTGTGCAGGCCACGAGGACGGGCTTTAACTTACCCAAGGGCAAACATACATATGTGGAGAGCATCTTCACCAATGAAATCCAAGTAAAATGTTGCTCCTAACCAAAAAAAAAACCCCATATCATATGTTTAAGTGCTTTTCTTTAACATAATTTTAAAAAATCATAATATTCATAGTGACATTTTGATTATGGAAACAGTTGATAGATATATCCAGTAATTGAGACTGAACAAACTGTGGTACTTGAATTGTAACAGAATATGACTGTGATGACAAATGTGATAAATAGAGAAGCCTGGATAGACTTACCTGAACTTATGTAAAACAAAGTAAGCAAAACCAGAACAATACATACAATGACTACCAGGATATCGAACAACTGAACATGAATGATGTGAAATTACAAAGAACAATTGTAGCGCCAAAGAAGAGAGCTGAGAAAACCCATCCCTCTTCCTACTTCCTGTTCAGCTCCTTTGCAGAGGTTTGGGGTCCACAGATGGAGAACATATTTTTTTGAACGGTTGACTGGTTCTGCTGGATTTTTTTCTCTTATCTTCCTCTTTATCTTAAAAAGAATTCTTTGTTATACGGAATGGTTCTCTGGGGGAAGGAGGAGGATTAGGGGAAAATCTAAGCAATTTAAAATTAAATAAAGAAATTTTTTTAAATAAAAAAACTAAATTTCAACAAAAAACAATCAAGCACAAAATAAAAGGTAAAACTGTTTTTTTTTAAATTCCCATCTCCCAAGCCTTCAATAAGGCAGAACCAAAGGAATTAACAACTAACAAATAAGTAAAGAAAACATGTTTGTCTACTGAGTTCTCTTAACATTAATAAAAGATATCTACATGAAAATCATGCATCTAGAACTGGGAGGGACCTTAGAAACCATATAGTTCAAATCCTTTATTTTACAGATGGGCAAACAAGACCTGGAGAGTGACTTGTCCAAGATCACAAAGTCTGTGTTAGAGACTAGATTGGAAACTGAGTAAATTTAAGATTGGCAAGGCACTTCATGTCTCTGATCTCTTTTGAGTGAATCTCACAACAACAGGTACTCTTTGGGGAGTATGATTTTCATTTTACAGATGAGGACACTGAGGTTTAAAGTAATGAAGCAAATATCAAGGGGCTGGGTTTGAACCTAGGTCCTCCCTGACCCCAGGCTCTTTTACTATTAAATGACATTGTTCAGCCTTCCACCAACATTTGCTCAGTTTTCTTTCTGTTTGGACTCTTTGAATGAAATGAAAACACACCAGCTTTGGAGTTGAATTCTGCCTCTGATTACTTAATACCTGAGACTCTGATCCTTATTTGTAAAATGAAGGGATTGGGCTAGCTGGACCCCGAGGTCAATTCTTCCTTCTTGTTCCTCAAAGATAATAGTCTATTCATCTGCTCCCTCTTTTTTTCACTGGCTGTCTCCATGTCTGGTATTCTCTCCCTTTTCATCTTCTGGCTTCCTAAGAATCCAAATTACAATTCTACTTTCTGCAAAAAAAGATTTTCTCAAACCCCTTTAATCCACTGCCTTCCCTTTGTTTATTATTTTCTAATTATCCAGTCTCTAGCTTGTTTACACATAGCTGTTTGCATGTTGAGCTCTCTGAGGACAGAGACTGTCTTTTGCCTTTCTTTGCATTAGAATGACTGGTAAATAATAAGTGATTGAATCTCTTTATTGTTATTGATTAGTGATATTTATTCTTTATCATTCATTTATTTATTATTTATCTATTTGTACTTATCTAACCATGCTATATAGGTCAAATACTTAATAAAAAATCACTCAGGAGGGCAGCTAGGTGGCACAGTGGATAGAGTACCAGTCCTGGAGTCAGGACACTTAATAATTGCCTATCTGTGTGACCTTAGGCAAGTCACTTGACCCCATTGCCTTAAATACATTTTTTTTAACAAGTCATAATAGAAAAAATCACTTTGGAAGGAAGTATATGTTTGGTTGCATGCAGCAGAGTGTGAAGAAAGAAACAATAGAAGTGGAATTAGGAAATCCAAGGCTCAGATCCCACATCTGACTCTCTTTGTTGTGTGAGAATGACCATAAGCCAAACCACTTCTGTCTCTGAACACCTTCCTTATTTAAACAGGCCAAGGATAGCCATGTGGCATCATGATATTCATAAAGTGCCTTGCCTGGATTCAAGGAGACCCATCTAACTGAGTTCAAATGTAGTCTCGCACACTTGCTAGCTGTGTGATCCTGGGCAAGTCACTTAATCCCATTTTGCCTCACTTTCTACATCTATAAGACAGAGGAGAAAAATGGCAAACCAGCCCAGTATCTTTGCCAAGAAAACCCAAATGGGGTCAAACAAGCCTGAAAAATAGCTCAACAAACAACAAAAATATATGTAGGCTCACTCAAATTTTAAAGAACACATGTCTGGCCTTAAAGACTGTCTAAAAACTTGCATTAGTTTATAGCAAATACTGGGAAAAGGGAGGGGGGGGAAAGGTATTCCTAGTATTATAGCTGCTCTCTTCTTATTCAGTGTCTTCCTATAGTAACAGTCTTAAGACTTGTATTGCAAGACTAGGGCAATTCCACATGAAGAATAGAGCAGAAAAATTTATTTGGTTTCCCTGTGCCCCTTGTTAGTACATAAGTCAATGAAAGTTAAGATTCTTCTTAAGGGGTGGAGTCAAAAGATTACAACATGATTATAGAGCTATAAGCAAATCACAATAAACTATAATGTAATTATAGAAATGGAAAGAACACAGGACTGAGGATCAGGATGAATCCTGCCTTTGCTATTTATGAGCCAAATGACCTTGGGAAAGCTATTTTTCTGGTCTTCAGTTTACCCTACCTATAAAACGAAGGCTGGAATAAATGATTTCTAAGGGCCCTTTCAACTCTATTTGCTTCAAGATTTATATACCTTCCAGTTCTAAAATTCTATATATTAAGGTCCTTGTCAGCTCTGACATTCTCTTCTAGGGCATTCCCAGCTCTGACATCATCATGTCAAATGAAAACAGCTATTATTTATATGGCAATTTGCCAAATTCCTGACATCTATTCCCTTATCTGATCTTCACAAGAACACTAGGAGAGAGGTGTTACTATTCTTCCCATTTTACACAGAAGAAAATGGAATCTTGGAGCATAAGTCTGGGGGCCATAAAGACAGAAAGCATCTGAGGCTGGAGTTGAACTGTCATATGGATAAGTAAGCTGTCATATGGATAAGACAATGGATTTGGAGCCAGGAAAACCTGGGTTTAAATCCCACCTTCTATACCTGGGCTAAATCTCTCTGTGTCCTCAGTCTCCTCATCTGTAAAATGAAGGACTAGACTTTAAGGTCCCTCCTTATTGGGGCAGCTAGGTGGCACTGTGGATAGAGCACTGAGCCTGGAGGCAGGAGGATCTGAGTTCAAATGCGGCCTCAGACACTTAATAATTGTCTAGTTGTGTGACCTTGGGCAAGTCACTTAATCCCAGTGCCTTAGATAAATAAAATTTTTTTAAAAGGTCCCTTCTATTATAACTTCCTATGTAACTCTCATATGCAGAACAATCCAGTAGAAAATGGCAGATTGGTTTGCTAAGAAATGCTTCATTAGTCCCTATATGGTATAGTGTCATCTCGATGCTGTCAATAATAAAAAAGAAAGAAAAATGGAACCACTTCGAGATACTTACCTGCTGTGATTGCAACGGTTGTAGACAGAATGTAGCCTACACTGGCGATCAAGGAGGAATCATAGAGTTGGGTGGCCTGGCTTAAGAAACTTCAATAAAGGAAACAGGTATATTGGTCAGTTCCTTGGAGGAAAGGTGGGAAAAGTTATGATTCATTTTCTTGACTGTCAGTAGGTTATGATGGAGCTTTAGAATATAAAGAAAGCATCTAGTATCAAAAGAATCAAAGCTAGGATTACTTTCATCCTACTTGGCATCCCATTTGAGGAAAGAAATGGTGCTTGAAAAGACTCCTGAGTATCTGGCTCTCTGTCAACCACCTTTCCAACACAGCCTGGAACATAACCAATGCTTAGTAAATGTTGATTGATTGATTGATTGTTGTAGTTCAGAACAGAGGATGAAGCACTGATTGCTCCTTGCTGTAAAAAGACAGGAGATCTAGACCTTTCCAACTTCAGACTATCCATTTTTGGGTAGACCAGGCACTTTTTCTTGAACATGCCAATTACAAGTCAGTTTCTTATTTATTTTTTAATTTTTTTTTTAGGTTTTTGCAAGGCAAACGGGGTTAAGTGGCTTGCCCAAGGCCACACAGCTAGGTAATTATTAAGTGTCTGAGACCGGATTTGAACCCAGGTACTCCTGACTCCAGGGCTGGTGCTTTCTTTATCCACTGTGCCACCTAGCCACCCCCTACAAGTCAGTTTTTAAGATTCATTTAAATTTTTCTCCCTCCCTCCCTCCTTTCTTTCCAAAATGGTAAATAACTTGATAAAGATTATACATATGCATTCATAACATAACTCTTTTACTGCTAATAAACACCCTGAGGGCAGGAACTCTGCCATTTTGAGGGACTCTTTGTAGGTCTCATCTAGCAAAATGTCCTGCAATCAAGGACTGAATAGGCCTGAGTCAATTAAGAAAAGTAGAGCAATTTGAATTATCTTAAGGAACTGACATGGATGGGAAATTAAAGGTGTTCTGATGCTTGGGCTGGCTCTCATCATATATTCCTTAGATCCTCAGGGTTAAGAAAAATCTTGTAGGATCTTTGGCCTCTTTGTAACAAATGAAATGCTGCCCTAGGAAGGTCAGCTGAAGAGTTTAACTATTATTGATATCTTTCATTATGATGCTCTTTATCTCCCACAGTTTCAAAAGAAAGGCCTAATCAGAATCTCAAAATGGAAGACGGTAAGGGGCAGTAGGAAGAGAAGGCGGCTTACGCTGCTTGATAGATTGCAGTGGCGACCATGCACACCAGCATCACGTAGAAGATGGGATAGTCAAGTTGAAGGTTCCCTTGAATTGATAAGACAAGCATTCCTGCCACAGCCTTCACAGTCACCACTGTCATGGAACCTGGAAATAATTCACAGAATTTTAATTGTCTTCTTTTAAAAAACACACAATAATTGGAAAACAATATTTATATTTAAAAAACACATATTATGGGCATTTTCCAATATTAACTTCCCCATTCCCATGGAATTCTACCTGGAAACAAAGAAAATCAGAAAAAAGAAAACAGATAAAACAATGCATGCAACACAGAGATAGAGAGGACATTCAGTACACAGAGCACAGCATCTGGAGTCTGGAAGACCCAAGTTCAAATCTAGCCATAGACACTAGCTGTATGAATCAACCTTTGTCTGCTTTCTATTTCCTTTTTTTTTTTTTTTACTGAATCAGGATAACAGTGACTACCACCCACTGTGAGGATCAAGTGAAATATTTGAAAAATGTTTTGCAAATATTGATGTATTACAGAAATGCTACATTATTTTATTATTATTATTATTATTATTATTATTGTTATTCTGTACTCATAGTTTCCTGTCTCCTCACATAAAGGACTGCTCCGTGTTTCATCCTAAATTCTGAATTACGACCATCCATCAATCAATAAACACGGGCTAACTTCATGGTATTGGGCTAAATGTTAAGGATCAAAGGAAAAAAAGACACTCCCTGTTCCCAAGTAGCTCACAATCTAAGGAAAGAGAGAAGAAGCAAATTCATTACATTGAACCAGTATTCAGCTACCTTTTTAGGGAAGTTTTCATTTACTTATTTATTATCTCTACCTATTATTATAATAATAATAGAAGCTCTTTTAAGAGCTGAGATTGTGAAGTTTCTATTCCCAGATTCCCAGTTTAAAGCACTTGGGAAGAGTGCTTTGAACATACTTAAGTACATAGAAAGATTTTTCATTCATTCATTTATCTATTCATTCAGGTAGTCACTGTGTATGTAGTTCAAAAGAAATATGAGATGTGCAAATTGAGAGCCATCTCCACTCCACTCCATTTTCCTGGGGACTATCTGTGCCCGATCTGTGGTGTAGTCTCTAAGCTCTCACTGGCTGATCAGCCAGTCAGGACAGGACACACTGTACTTTGACTCCAACACAATGATGTCATATTGGTCTTCTTTGTGCACGAAAGACAATAATCAGTGTCTATTTCTGCTTTCTTCACTCTTATTAGTTCCTATCTCTTTCTCTGAGTTCCTCATATTCATAATTGCTAATGCTGTAAGTTATATTCCATTAGTCATATGCCACAATTTGTTCAACCATTTTCCAAAACAATGAGCCACTTTATTACCAGTTTTTTTCTATTACATAGTGTTGCAATGAACATTTTGTTATACATACTTTTTTTGTACAAGTGATGATTTTTATATACATTACTAAAATATTCTTAAGAGTAAACATAATACCCCTCCTCAAATATAGACCCTCATGAGAAATAAAGGAAAGAGAAAAAAAATGTGTTTCAGTCTGTGTTCAGACACCATCAGCTCTGTCTCAGGTGGATCATATTCTTTATAAGTCTGTCATAAAAGTTACTTCCATAGTTTTGCACTGTTGCTGATTGTAATTCCCTCCATCCATTCCTCCCTACTACCATATACTATATATTCTCTCTCCTTTCATTCTGTCCCTCTTCCAAAATGGGCTGTAGGGTGACTGAGTAGCACATCAGACTGATCACTGGCTCTGGGGTCAAGAGGCCCTGAGCCTACATACCACCCCTGAGACCCAGCAACCACCTAGCCCCATAGTCCCAGACAGGTTACTTAATTCCAGTCCCTTACAAGAAGTAAAAAGAAGAAAATGTGTTATATCTGACTGTTCTCTCCTATGATCTACCCTCTCCTCTATCACCCACATCCCCCCTTTTCCCCCTTTCCCCTTTCTTTCCTTTTTATTCTAGATGTCTATACCCTATTGTGTATGCTGTTTTCTCTGAGGCATTTTTGGTTTTGTTTTGTTTTTTGCTTTGTAAATCTTTTTTTTAATTTTTATTAAAGATATTATTTGAGTTTTACAATTTTCCCCCAATCTTGCTTCTCTGAGTCATTTTTGATGGGTGAAGGTTCCCTTATTCCCCCTTGCCTTCCCTCTCCCATATCACTGCAAAAGCTCATTGCAAAAAAAATAAAAAATCATCTTTTATATGAAATATCTTAGCCTAATTCTACCTTTCCTTTCTCTCATTCCCAGTGCATTTCCCTTTTAGCCATTAACTCCATTTTATAATATATTATATCTTCAAATTCAGCTCTCTCCTGTGCTGAATCTACAAAAGCTCCTTCTACCTGCTCTATTAAATGAGAAGTTTCAAATGAGTATTATCAGTATCATTTTTCTATGCAGGAATACATGCAATTCATCATCATTAAGTCCCTCATAACTTACCCTTCTCCTCCACTCTCTATGCTTCACCTGAATCCTGCATTTGAAGATCAAAGTTTCTGTTCAGCTCTGGTCATTTCAACAGGAAGATTTGAAATCCCCCTGGTTCATGAAAATCCATCTTTTCCCCTGGAAGATGTTCAGTTTTGCCGGGTAGTTGACTCTCAGTTGCATTCCAAGTTCCTTTGCCTTACGGAATATTATATTCCAAGCCCATCGAGCCCTTAACATAGTTTCTGCTAAGTCCTGTGTGATCCTGACTATAGCTCCACGATATTTGAATTGTGTTCTTCTGGCTGCTTGTAACATTTTCTCTTTGACTTGGGAGCTCTGGAACTTGGCTATAATATTCCTGGTAGTTGTTTGTTTTTTTGGATCTCTTTTTGGGGGAGATTGGTGGATTCTCTCAATTTCTATTTTGCCCTCTGCTTCTAGGCTATCAGGACATTTTTCCTGTAGGGTTTCTTTAAAAATGAGGTCAAGGCTCTTTTCTTGATCATGACTTTCAGGTATCCCAATAATTTTAAAATTATCTTTCCTGAATCTTGTTTTCCATATCAGTTTTTTTTAATGAGATGTTTCATATTTTCTTCTAATTTTTCATTCTGTTGGTGTTGAAGTATTATGTCTTGACTTTTTGTAAAGTCATCCGCTTCCTTTAGTTTCATTCTAGACCTGAAGGATTTGTTTTCCTCAGAGAGCTTTCTTATCTCCTTTTCCATCTGGCCAATTCTGCTTTTTAAAGCATTCTTCTCCTCAATAATTTCTTGAACTGTTTTATCCATTTGGTCTATGCTGGTTTTTTAACATGTTATTTTCTTCAGCATTTTTTTGGATTTCCTTAACTAAGCTGCTGACTTCTTTTTCATGTTTTTTCCTGCATCTCTCTCATTTCTTTTCCCAATTTTTCTTTTATCTTTCTGACTTGATTTTCAAAATCTTTTTTGAGCTCTGTTACTGCCTGAGCCCAACTTCCATTTTTCATGGAGTCTTTAGATACAGGATATATGTAGACTTAAAAAAATTTTTTTTTTGTTATTCATGCTCTTCTTGGAAATCAGAATGTCAGAGTAATGAGGTCATTAGGTCAAAGAATTTCAAACTGTTTCCCAGAAATGACTGGATCAAATTATAACTCTATCAATAGTGTAGGCATCTGCAAGTGGGCATGTAGAATGTCACAGGGGCTCACAGAGTGGGCCACTCACCCAGGGTCTCAAGTTCTAGCCCAAATCCCATCTTCTTCTGGAAATTCCTCCCAATCTATTTTCATACTAGTATCTCCAATTTATCCTGTTTATACCTTGTTTGTAAATAGTGGTTTGCATGCTGTGTCCCTGCTTCTCCCTGCAGTAGACCATGAGCAACCTGAAGGCAGAGTTGCCCTCAAGGCAATGCACTATCTTGTGCACTTCTTCATACTTAATGTTTACCTGGGTATACTGCAGGTGATTAATATTGAGTGAGAATGTAACTTAGGGTGGTTTGTTTTTAAAGCCTGCATAACCTAATCCCCACATAACTTTTCATTCTCATTATATACAACTTCCCTTCCTGCCCACTTTAGTCTAGGACAGGGGCAGGCTCATATAAGGCCTGTGGTTTGATGCTGCCATGGTAACCACAGATGGGAATCAAAATTCAATAAATCTAAGACCTTTTGAGGGGTGAATTAATAAACATTTAACCAAATATTGCAGGTGAATGTTACAAATATCCAATGGCCCTTGGCAAAAAAAAAAGGTTCCCACCCCTGGTCAAGGGAGATTAGCCTTTTCTCTGCACCTCACAAATAGCACTCTCTCTCCACCTGGACAGCACTTCCTCCTCAAAGAATCTCTATCCTCCTTCAAGATCTAACTCCAGTATGTGAAATCTTGTCTGATTTCCACAACTGATACTGCTCTCTCTCCTAAAATACCTTCTCTTCAACTCTTTTCCTTTATTTTTTTTTATTTATTCTCTAAAGACATGCACAGTACATGTTGTCACCCCCAAAAGAATGTGAGTGCTCTAGGAGCAGTGATTATTTAAATATGTTTATCTTTGTGTTTGTAGTGCCTACCAAAGTGCAGGTGCTTAATAAATGCTTGCTGGCTAAGATGAGATTGGAAAGATCGATATAGAAACTAGCAGATTGAGATCTTACTAAATATAATTTCATTGTCCTGCTGTGATGTTATGCCATAACAAGAGTAATAATGTCTGTGATCTTGATACTGTTCATTATGCTTCTTGGGCACCATCTTGATAGAGCTGGCTCCATCTGGCTGAACTCACTTGTAGTCAACAAACTGAATTATATCTCTCTGACCTTTCCTCCAAGGAAATGACCAACGTGTTTGCTTTCCTTTATTGAAGCCTCTTAAGCCAGTCCACCCAGCTCTCTGACTCCTCCATGATTGCCAATTGAGGCTACATTATGGAGACAATGGTAGCGATCAAAGTGGATAACTACTTTAATTAATAATACGGAGATTATAATACATATGCAAACAGGCTAATTTAAGTATTTCTTACAAAACCAAGCTGCCTTTTTCTCTTGTTTTATTCTGTCTAATTAGGATTATAAAATCAAGAGCAGGTAGACCCTTAGAACACAGGATATCAGAGCCAGGAGGCCCTCAGAACCAGGGATGTCAGAGCTTGGAGGGCCCTTAGAATAGGGGATGTCAGAGCTAGGAGGGTCTTAGAACCCAGGATGTCAGAGCTGGGAGCGTCCTTAGAACAGGGGATGCCAGAATTGGGAGGGTCCTTAGAACCCTGGATGTGAGAGCCGGGAGGGCTCTTAGAACATAAAGTCAGAGCTGGGAGGGTCCTAAGAACAACAGAGTATTTGGAGAAGAAAAGTCTTAGGTGATAGGACTGTTTGTTGTCTTTAAATATTTGAAGAACAGTCTGGTAGAAAAGATCAGATTTGTTCTGCTTGACTGCAGAAGGAAGAACTAGGAATATAGGAAGACAGATAAAGGTGTGATTTAATTGATTTGTTTCTAAAAGGAAAAATCTGATCAGAACTGAAAAAAATTGATGGGAGCAGATAGGTGGTGGAGTAGATAGAGCACGGGTCTGAAGTCAGGAAGACCTGAGTTGAAATCTGACCTCAGACACTTAATATTTAATTAGCTGTGTGATTCTGGACAAGTCACTTAACCCTATTGCTTTACAAAAAGAAAAAAAAGAAAAGAAAAAGAACTATCAAAAATTAGAACAAGTTGTCCCAGAAGGTAAAGGAATTCTTCACACTGGAAGCTTCCAATAGAGGCTACTTGACCGCCAGGCCTCTCTCACATATCACTTACTTATCAAGAATCCACTGAAGACCAGGCTCTGGGCTTAGTGCTGGGGGCGGGGTCAAGAAAGGCACAAAACAATACTTGATCTCAAGGAAGCTACCATTCAAATGGAATGAGTTTTTTTTAATTTGGAAAATGAAGTGGTGGGATTGCATAATCTTTAAAATCCCTCCCAACTCTTAATTTGTGGTTCCAAAATTCTAAATATTTCATTAAAAAATAAGATACTAAATATATAGATCTAAAAATGTTACATAATTCCTAAAGAGTATGCAAGACCCTTCCCAAATGTGATTCTGTGATAGAAGACTTTAAAGTCCTTAGTTCTTTTTATTTCTTGATTATTTATTTATTTATTTTTAATTTAATATTTACTTAATCTCATTTTGTACAAGTACTGTTTTTTATACATTAATAAAATATTCTTGTTTAAGAGTAAACAATATGCCCCTCTCCCAAAAAATATAGACTCGCTTGAGCGATAAAGTAAAGGGGAGAGAAAAAAACTGAAATTAAAATAAAAAAAATAGTAATAATTGTAGGTATGGCCAGGTGGTGCAGTGGATGGAGCACCAGCCCTGGATCCAGGAGCACCCAAGCCCATATCTGGCCCCGTACACCCAACAATCACCCAGCTGTGTGACATGCAAGCCACCCCAACCCCACTGCCCAGCAAAAACCAAAAAAAAAAAAAACAAAAACAAAAGACCCAAAATAAAATAAAATAAAATAGTAATAATAGTAGGGGCGGCTGGGTGGCAGACAGAGCACTGGCCCTTGAGTCAGGAGCACCTGGGTCCAAATCTGGTCTGAAACACCCAACAATCACCCAGCTGTGCGGCCCCAGGCAGTTCACCCAGTCCCATTTGCACTGCAACACCCCCCAGAAAATAATAATAAAAAATGTACTTCAGTCTGTGTTCCAAAACCACCAGCTCTGCTGTGGATGGATCACATCCTTTAGGATGTCCATCACAAAAGTTACTTCCATATTTTTCCACCGTTGCCACTGCTGATCACAACTCCCTCCATTCATACATCTCTACTACCATGAACTATATGTTCTCTCTCCTTTCACTCTGTCTCTGCTGCAGGGTAGTTGAGTGGCGCAGCAGACAGGTCCCCAGTCCTGGGGCCAAGAGGCCCCCCCCCCCCACATACCACCCCTTACCCAGCATCCACGTGGCCCTATGGTCCCGGACAGGCCAACAAATCCCATTCCCTTGCAAGAAGTAAAAAAGAAAATGTGTAATATCGGGCCACTCTCCCCCCATGGTCCATCCTCTCCTCCATCACTCACATCACCCCGCTTCCCCCTGTCCCCCCCCTTCTTAATCCAGATGTCTATACCCCATTGAGTATATATATATATATATATATATATATATATATATATATATACACACATATATATACTGTTTCCTCTTCTAGCCACCTCTGATGAGAGCAAAGATTCCCTCATTCCCCCTCGCCTTCCCCCCTTCCATATCATTGCAATAGCTCATTGTAATAAAGAAAATGTTATTATATGAAATATCTTAGCCTATTCCCCCACTCCTTTTTCTTTCTCCCATTACATTTCCCTTTTTTCTATTGACTCCATTTTTACACCCTATTTTATCTTCAAATTCAGCTCTCCTGTGCTTCATCTATAAAAGCTCCTTCTACCTGCTCTGTTAATTGAGAAGGTTCATATGAGTATTATCAGTGTCATTTTTCTATACAGGAATACATGCAGTTCATCATCATTAAGTCCCTCATATTTTACCCTTCTCCTCCAATCTCTATGCTTCACCTGAGTCCTGTATTTGAAGATCAAACCTTCTGTTCAGCTCTGGCCATTCCAACAGGAACATTTGAAATTCCCCTGGTTCACTGAAAGTCCATCTTTTTTCCTGGAAGAGGACATTCAAGTTTTGCTGGGTAGTTGATTCTCAGTTGCATTCTAAGTTCTTTTGCCTTCTGGTATATTATATTCCAAGTCCTACGAGCTTTTAATGTAGTTGCTGCTAAGTCCCATGTGATCCTGACTGCAGCTCCATGGTATTTGAATTGTGTCCTTCTGGCTGCTTGTAATATTTTCTCTTTGACTTGGGAGTTCTGGAACTTGGCTATAATATTCCTAGGGGGTGGTTTTTTGAGATCTCTTTCTCGGGGGGATCGGTGGATTCTCTCAATTTCTATTTTGCCCTCTGCTTCTAGGATATCAGGGCAATTTTCCTGTAGTAATTCTTTGAAAATGATGTCAAGGCTCTTTTCCTGATCATGACTTTCAGGTATTCCAATAATTTTTAAATTATCTTTCCTAAGTCTGTTTTCCATATGTTGTTTTTTCAATGAGATATTTCACAGTTTCTTCTAATTTTTCATTTTTTTGGTTTTGAAGTATTGAATCCTGGTTTCTCGTAAATTCAGCAATCTCCCTGAATTCTATTCTTTGTCTGAAGGATTTGTTTTCCTCAGAGAGCTTTCTTATCTCTTTTTCCATCTGGCCAATTTTGCTTTTTAAAGCATTCTTCTCCTCACTAAATTTTTGAACTATTTTATCCATTTGACCTAAGCTGGTTTTTAGCATGCTATTTTCTTCAGCATTTTTTTGGATTTCCTTGACTAGGCTGCTGACTTCATTTTCATGTTTTTCCTGCATCTCTCTCCTTTCTTTTCCCAGTTTTTCTTCTAACTCCCTCATTTGATTTTCAAAGTCTTTTTTGAGCTCTGTCATAGCCTGAGCCCAATTTCTGTTTTTCTTGGAGTGTTTAGGTGCATGAGCTTGTGCTTTCTCATCTTCAGACTGAGAGTTTTGATCCTTCTTGATCTCATATGCAAAATATTTCTCAATGGTGTTCCTCTTGTTTCTCTGCTTGCTCATTTTCCCATCCTGACCCTGGTTTTGGGGTGCTTCCTGAGCTTTTGGGACACTCCCACAAGGATATCAGCGTATGAGGCTCTGTCCTCCCTCCTGGTCTGTGAATGACCATAAGTACCCCCCTCTGCCATGGGGCCAAGGTGGGGGGGCCCTGCTGTTCTATGGCGGGGCCTAGACTGCGCTCAGGATCTGAATGTGGTCAGGCTCCAAGAGTCCTGTTCCAGGGGTAGTCTCTCTTCACTCCCCTCCCTAGGTTCAATGGGCTCATGCCCTGGGGGCTCCTGCTTACAGCTCCCACCTTCTTCTGTTTCCTGGATTTGGACTGCCTTGGCCACACTGCTAGCTGTGTACCCCGAGGGCTGGAGGTCCCCCGCTGTTTTCTCATGTTGTACCCGGTGCAGTAGGAGAACTGCCTCACTGGGTCCCTCTGTGGGTTCTGTCTCTCGAAAATTTAGTTTAGAGTCCTTAGTTTAAGTTTTATGAGAGAGAGCCTAAGAGACAATCCTCTTTTGTTGCCACCTTGGCTCTGCACCATTAAAATCCTTAGTTCTATATAAGATTCTCTCATTCTAATTTTATAAAGTCCCAACATTTTTCAGGGTGTCAGAATAGTTGAGAGTCAATTAAGTGCCTCTTCTCCATAAGGTCAATTTCTTAGGCAAGGGTATAGTAACTTGTGGCACAGGTGCCCACTGTCGACACTGTACTTCTGGCCATCAATGTGGGTGGGTTGATGTTGCTTCCACTCATGCCCACACCTTCTTTCAACCCTCTGCACAGGACTTAGGGTTCTTGTTACTGCCAGAGACATGCCTATCACACGGCTCTCCCCCTTGTGTTTAAGGCAGTGGCCAGCATTTGACTGTACCCTTGCCCCTCCCAGAAATCAGAAGAAAAAGATTTAGGACCTGGGCACATCATTTTTAAAAAGATTATCAACCTCTGTGTATGGGAGAAGGAGATGAATACTTGTAATCCCATCATTTGGGGGATTATCCTAAGTCTAAAACTACAGAAAGCCCCTGATAAATGGTCAGTAAATTGCCTAAGGAAGGGCAAGCCTCCCCAGGCCAGAAACTGGGCAGGTTAAAGCACTTGTTCCTGTCAGCATGATGAATCACAAGTGGCTGATGGGCCAGCCTGGGCAAGTTAGGGAAACTCAGTCTCAAAGTAAAAATAAAAGGGTTAGCAATTCTCTAGTCCCCCCAACACCCACTCACACATCCTATATTTATGTATATGTGTTTTTCTATGTATGCATATATGAATGTAGGTAGGTAGAAAGGGAGATAGATAAATATAGATATGGGTGTATGGGTATGCATATCAGGCTAGGGGGCTGCTAAGCTTTAAATCAATACTCTATCAATCTATCTATCTATGGTAGATAATATATAAATATATGTATGTATTTATGGCAGCTAGGTAGCATGGTGGATAGGGCCTGGCCTCAGACACTTAGTAGATGTGTGACCCTGGGCAAATCACTAAAACTGTTTGCCTCAGTTTTCTCATCTGTAAATCGAGCTGGAGAAGGAAATGGAAAAATACTCAAGGATCTTTGCCAAGAAAACTCCAAATAGGTCACAAAAAGTTGGGCATGACTGAATTGACTAGACGACAAACAGATCCTTATCTATAAGATTGACACAGAGAGATCTATATCTATAAACGTAATTGTGTTTATGTGTGAATGGATGTATAGGAAAGCCCCCACACAGACATGTACATGCCCATATATGTCTATGCATATTTATACTAACTTCATACATAATCATAGATGCAAAGTTGGAAGGGCCCAGTTGAGTCCAACTTTCTCCTTTTACAGATGAGGAAACTGAGGCCCAGAGAGGGTAAAAAATCACATATTTATCCAAGGTCACAATATATATAATAAGGATCAAATGAAGGATTGAATCCATGGTCACCCATATATAGTGTCAAAGGCCAGATCTGAACCTGTCTTCCCTATACCATGGTACCTCCCTCTTAATGACTACTTTCACATGACAACTGTAGTCTCACTTCTCAAGTGACCTTCCCAAATAAAGACATCTGATTAAAAACCAACTACTGACACAAAAGCAAAATTGTTTTGGGGTGTGTTTTTTTGCCATAATAAAGGGGGTTCATGAACTCTCATTGGAAAATTCAGCAATTTATCACAGCTCAATTAATCTCAGCCTTTTTTTTTTGCGGGGAAGGGAGAGGTAGGGAAGGGAGAAGATAATAAAAGAGAGAAAAGAAGAGAGGGGAGGGGGGCGGCTAGGTGGCATAGTGGATAAAGCACCGGCCTTGGAGTCAGGAGTACCTGGGTTCAAATCCAGTCTCAAACACTTAATAATTACCTAGCTGTGTGGCCTTGGGCAAGCCACTTAACCCCATTTGCCTTGCATAAAAAAAAACCTAAAAAAAAAAGAAGAGAGGGGAGGAGGGAAGAGAGGAAGAAAGATAGGAAGGAGGGGAGGGAGGGAGGAAGGGAAACAAAAACAAAGAAAAAAGAAGACAATTCTCACCAAGAAGAGCGACCAAGAGGAGGATCACGACTATGTAGTTGACATTTTTCTCCTTATAGAAATACAGCAGTAAGCAGAACACAATGATCTCCACAAGCTACAAAAGAAGAGATAAACAATAATCCATACTCATCCACGTAAACTCTGTACCACTCATAATTCTATCTATATAAAAACTCTCCAGGAAAACCCTTTCCTGAGACCAAACAACACTATGGGGTGTCCTTGTCCTCCCAGTCTATGGAAGCCCTGTGCTCTCTTTACCACCTAGCAAGGAAGCTCTGAGAAATAATAAGAGAGTGATGGAGAGTGGACCTATCACCTGAAAACCATCTTGGTTAAGCCTGGAGGCAGGATGGGGTAGACTGAGGACATGACTAATGGTATCCTGGCAAGTCCCTTTACCTGAATCTCAGTTTCCTTATCTGTAAAAGTAGGACAGTAATAATTATAAAACTTATCTCATTGGGTTGTTGTGAGACTCAAATGGGCTCAGAAAATCATAGAATTTGAGAGCTGAGAGAGAACTCTGTGGGCATCATTTTCAAATCATATCCAATAATAACTTCTAGGATAAGACATTATTCAAGGAGGCATCCCACAACTGCTTGAAGGACTCTTGTAGAGGAGAACCCACCATCTCAAGGCAGCCCATTGCACTTTAAGGAGAATTCCAAGAGGAAGAAACTCTTCCCAACATAACATCAGACTTAGATTTGTCTCTTTGTAAATTCCAATCATTATTCCTGATTATGCCCTCCAGTGTCAACCAGAAAAAAGGCTAATTTATCTTCCACAACAACCTTCAAGTAGCTGGACCAAGGTTTAGACTCCCCAAGCTTAAGCACTCAGAGTTCCTTCAACTGGTGGGCAACGAACAGAAATAGGGAGAATGGGGTAAACTTTGCCAACTTTCAAGTGCCAATTATTGTAGTTATTATCAATGCTCAGAGACATTTATCACCAGGTTAACCACAAGGCAATGAATTTTTTGGTGAAAGCTCATAGATTTAGAGCTGGAAGAAAACTTAAAGGCCATTTTGTCCAAACTCTTCCCACTCTCCACCCCTTGGGTTTTACAGATAAGGAAAAGAAGACCTGGAAAAGTAAAGGGACTTAACCCAGGGTCACATAGTCACTAATATCAGAAGTGGAATTTAAACCAGTCTTCCTAATGCCAAGGCCATTGTTGTATCCACTATGATATACTATCTCTACTAAAGATTGTTTATTAAATGAAGTTAGGTGTGATATGCATTAGTGGAAGTGATATTCACAATAGCAAAATCTTAGATTGTTGAAAAAAAAATAAATTTCTCTTCCTTCCTCCCCTCTCCAAGTTTTAATGAATTTTTAAGTTTTAATGGCTGACATTGTCTGTTCTAAGGTCCCTTCCAGTTTTATATTCTAGGTTCTAAGAACAAACTCTTGACATATCAGGTTCTAAGGTCCCTCCCAATGTGATATTCTATGTTCTCAGGTCCATTCCACTATTCTATGTTCTAAGAGCCTTCCCAGCTCTGGCACTCTCTCTTTTCTAAAGGGCTTCCAAGCTTTGCCATTTTGGTTTTTAAGATCCCTTCCAGCTCTGATATGCCAAGTTCCAAGGTCTCTCCCACTCTGACATCCTATGTTCTAAGGTCCTATCCAACTCTGACATTCTACATTCTAAGGTTCTTCCCATTCTGATATTCTATATTCTAATATCCCTTTCAACTCTGACATTCTAGAGGTCCCTACTAACGTCCCTCCTATTCTGACATTATGGGTTCTAAAGGTCCTCCCATCTCTGACATTCTATGTTCTAAGGTTCTGATATTCTATGTTCTAAGGTTCCTTTCACTCTGTCACTTTTCCAACTCAAATACCTTACATAAACACATTTTAAAAAGAGAAAAATACAAATGCTGTCTCCTAAAGGCATTTATACCCCAGCTGTGCCTTCTAAGGGAATTCTCTTACCATATATAAAAGAAATGGCCAGCTCACTAAGTGTTTGGTGATGTTTTCTCCCGTCATCTTTTCATGACTGTTGGGTCCAAATGTGACCAGTAAGTAAGTGCCTATGATGGCCAAACCACAACCTACAAAAGACAAAACATAACGCCCTGTGGGGGGAAAACAGGGGTACAAGAAATAAAGATAGTAAATTAGTGCATGGGGTTATATCTTCATGGAGGTGAGAGTCAAAGAAAGAAAGATGCTGGTCAGGGTAACACGGTGATTTGTGATTAGAAGTTAGCCTGGCATTTCAGGTCAAGAAAGTCCAAACAAAACAATAGCACAATTTTAGCATTCAATAGTCTTACAAACAAAAAGCCAGTGACTAAAGAACAAAAACATTCCTGTCCTCCTTCCTTAGTCCTCAACCCCAAACTTCACAGAAAGGAAAATAGATGAAGTCAGTATTGCTCATGACCAGGTTGCAGTTATTAAGACCAGGAATGGGGTGGGGAAGAAAACCCAATTACCCTCAGGGAAGAGGGTCATATTAGGAAAAGTAAATGAAAGAAAGAAAATGAAAAATTAGAAAACTTACTCAGAAAATCTTTGGGTTTCCATTTTTCTTTGATAAATATGATTCCTATTATGGCACTGGCTGTAGAAAAAAACAAAACAAAACATGCAGGACCAAGAAAGAAGTGAAAAGGCTTACGTCAAATCTACACTGAATTCCACTTTGCTTTCTTTTCTATAGGTCTAAGTCTTCTCAAACAATCACCCTTGCTAACCCTTGATTTGAAATCAGGAAGATGGGAGATGGTTCAAGTTATGCCTTCAATGTTTATTAGCTGGGTGAACTTGGGCAAGTTGCTTAACCTCTCTGGCCTCAGTTTCCCCATCTAATTAAATGAAGGAGTTACATGAGGGAGTCTCCTCCAGTTCTAAATTGATGTTCTATTGTTTTGGTGGTCAGTTTTAGTTATGTCCAACTCTTCACGACCCCATTTAGGGTTTTCTTGGCAAAGATACAGTTTGCCATTTCCTTCTCCAGCTCATGTTTACAGATGAGGAAACTAAGTCAAACAGGATTAAGTGACTTGTCCAGGATCACATAGCTAGTAAGTATCTGAGCCTGCATTTGAATTCAGGAAGATGAGTCTTCCTGAATCCAAATCTGGTGTTCTGTTCACTATGACACCACCTTGTTGCCTTTATGATCTGAGATTTAATTGGTGTAGGAATTCTTGATGAAGGAGCCTCTAAACAAGCAGGTCTTATTCTATGTTCCTATGCTAATAGAGACCTATATTCGAGCTTTGTTATTAATAATGTAACCTAAACTAGATCATTTCCCATCTCTGGGACTTAGTTCCCCTTTTTGTAAAATGAGTACATTGGCCTGGATGGTTGGCAAAAATAAATAGGCTTAAAAATGAAGCTACAAGATGGCCCGAGAAGGCTGTGCCTTCCCTCCTTGCCTTCTTTTTCCTAGGATAAGTAGGATGTTTTCCTTATTGGGATCCTCCTACCCATGTTCCAGGTCTCTATTTCCCCTTCTCTCCCCAAGTCCAGAGCAATTGGAAATGTTGCCTGCCCAGGTGAGTTTGTGGAGTTTTTTCTAGTTACCTAGTCCTGACTCTTCCAAGGACATGCAGTCACATATGAACTTCCATTTATCTTACCAATGACAGAGACTGCGCTGAGGGGCACAATCAGGGAGAGAGGTGCAAAGGCGTAGGATGAGAACACCCCCAGTTCCCCCAGAAGCATCAGGAACAGGCCAAGCCACCATGTCTTTGTCTTGAAGTAGGCCCGGGGATCCTTAGAACCTGCTAGTCGGATGTGGCTGTATTTCTAAAAGGATAAAACAAGAGGTAGAGAGTGGAAAGGATATCAGATTGGGAGTCAGACTCAAAACAAGGGCTCTGGCTTGGAGTCAGGATCTTGGTTCAAATTCTTCATACACTTCAATTCAAATTCAATGTGTACATTGTGAATTCAAATTTGTGTACACTTGGAAGGTGTTTTCTTTGGAGACTCCCTCCAGCTCTAAATTTCTGATCTTATGATCCCATTTTAGTTATTTATTTATTGTGTGACTTGGGGCAATCACAGATCTTGGGTTTTCTCACCTATAAAATAAGAGTACTGGACTACATCATCTCTAAGGCATCTTCCTAAGAACACAAGATTAGGACAAATCATTGGCCTTATGATGAGCGTGGATGCTTCACATCTGAATTGTGCTGTTTTGTCTCTGAATAATGAAATGGAAGTCAAGAGACCCAACTTTGCTCCTATGTGACCTTGGGCAAATCCCATAAATTCACCGAGCCTCTGTTTCCTCATCCTTAAAATTAGGACATTACACTACACTAGAGGGCTCTTTAAAGTCCCTTCTAGCTTTAAAATTCAATGATTCTATGATTCTCAGAGCAGGGAGGCACCTACCCAGGTTATGTCAATCAGCTAATAAACATTTATTATGTGCCATTCTATTTCTATCTATTTCTATCTATTTCTAAGCAACAAGTGGTGGACCAGACTTCCCTTTGACCTTTCACCTCTTAGTGAAGAACAACCTCCCAAGACAACCCATTTTTGGAGAGCTCTTATTAGAAAGGCTCCCCCCCCCCCACATACATTAGAGAACATCTAGCTCTGCCCTTGGAGGCCAAAAAGAAAAAGTATAATCCTTCCTCCATATAAGCTTCAAATTTTAGAATATTATACTACTTCTTTTTTTTTTTGGCAAGGCAATGAGGTTAAGTGACTTGCTCAAGGTCACAGAGCTAGGTAATTATTAAATGCCTGAGGCTGGATTTGAACTCAGGTCCTCATGGCTCCAGGGCCAGTGCTTTATCCACTGCGCCACCTAGCTGCCCCCTATCATACTATTTCTAGGCCTTCTCTTGTCCATCTTGACCAATCCCAGTTCAGCTGGCTAATAAATGGGAAGCCTCTCCAGGTCCCCTTGATTCTAGTGCCTTGCTCTGTTGCCTGCATTTATCCTACATATAATTTGTATGATTGTTGCATGTTGTCTTACTCATTCGACTATAAGCCCCTTGAGGGCAGAAACTAGAATAATAACAAATAACAAGATGTTTATTTATTTATTTATTTTGATGAGACTTGAAGGAAGTCAGGGAAGCCAGGAGATGGAGAAGAGAAAAGGGAGCATTCCAGGTATGGGAGGGACTGTCAGTGACCATGTCTGGAGCTGAGAAATGGAATACCTTTGTTGAGGAATAGAGAGGAGATCAGTGACATTGGATCATAGAGTACATGATGAGTGGGGGATGTTAAGTATGTGAAGACTAAAAATGGGGGGAATGGGTTATGAAGGGCATTATATGCTAGAGAGTTTTATATTTGATCCTGGAAGAGATAGGGAGCCACTGGAATTTACTGAGTGTGAAGGTGACATGAGTTTTAGGAAAATCACTTTTAGTGACTTAGTACAGGATGACCCATGGTGGGGACATATGTGAAGTAGGCAGCTCCAGGTGTGAGGCAAGTAGGGCCTTCATTAAGGTGGTAGCAATATCAGAGGAGAGAAGGTGTTAATGGAGGTAAAGTCAACAGGACTTAATAAACAATTTCTTCAGTTGATCCTCAAAGGGCATTATTATCAAGCCCTAAAGACATCTTTATCTGGCCAGGTTCCAGTCTGTCCATGTTCTTCCTAAAATGGTCCACCATCCTCTCATGTTAAATATTTGACTTTTTTTTTTTTTACCAATTCTACAAATATGTATTATATAAGGTAGGATTAAAACAGTTCAGTCTCAAAACTTAACACTTGAGCTGGTGATTTGCTATTTTTATCTATATGGGAGAATTCCCATATCCTCCTCTGTTATAGTTAATAATTCTTTTGTCACTTAAAGTAGAAAACAATATACACAATAACTACAATGATGTAAATGCAAAGAAAAACACAATAATCAAAACCCCATTGAACCTTGTTTGTTTTGTTCCTTAGAGAAATATAGAGTAGGGTGAACACTGCAAAATTACAAAGAATGAGTTTGACCTCCAAGGAAGAGTGAGGTCCTCCACTCCTGAGAAGTAGGAAACAGGGAATCCATGGAACTCTAGATAATGTAGGATGCTAAAAAAATGAATTGATTGATAGTACTGATTTCTGTCTCTCTCTCTCTGTCTCTCTCTGTCTCTCTCTCTCTCTCTTCGGTTTTAGCAAGGCAATGGGGATAAGTGGCTTGCCCAAGGCCACACAGCTAGGTAATTAAGGCTGGACTTGAACTCAGTACTCCTGACTCCAGGGCCAGTGCTCTAGCCACTGTGCCACCTAGCTGCCCCCCCCTCTTTTTCTTTTAAAAAAACTATTTGTTGTAAGAGATGGCTCTCTGGGAGGAGGAGGGAGAGGAATGTAGAGGGAAATAATGGAGGTGATATATCAACAAACATCATATTGATAAAAATTTAATTAAAAAAACACAACTGGCCCAGATTCCTGAGTGTGGAAACTCCCTTGGCCACTCCTCTGTGATTTACAGTCTTACAGGGCTGCCTGAGACAGAAGAGGTTAAATAACTTGTTCTCAGTCACAGAACAAGCACTCATCCTAGGCAGGACTAGAAAACTGATTCTGGGAGGATTGGCTGACCTCCTACAATATTCCCAGAGCTTTCTCGTCCAACTTCTTCTCCTATACCCAAATCCTTTTCAAGGACTTGTGATTTGATTGGGGATGGATATTCCATCCACTGGTGCTGATCATAGCCCCTGTGACTTAGGAAACAGTCTTAGAGGGTCTCTGTGACTAGAAAACCCACCCCACTAAAGATACAAGATGGCTCTTGACCTTTAGCTGTCTTGTTCTTTGAAGAAACAAAGAGTCTTTTACTGGGCTCATGCTCCAAAGGGTTCCTGCAGGGTAGGACCTGCCGAAGCAGTCTCAGAAATGTCATTAGGTGGCTCAGTGGATGGAGGGCCATTGACACAAGGTCAATCTGGTCTCAGAAACTAATGATGTGACCCTGGGCAAGCCACTTAATCTTTGCCTCAGTTTTCTTATATGTAAAACGAGAATCAAGATAGCACTTTTCTCTAAGGCTTGTTGTGAGGATCAAATGAGATAACAGTAAGCACTTTAAAAATGACTTTCTTCCTTTTTTCTTCCTTGTCTCCCTTCTATCTTCCTTTCTTCTGTCCTTTCTTTTCTTCCTTCCTTTTTTTCTGATGGCAGAGGAACCAAGGGTCATGTCACAATGGGGCTTTGGAAGAGGGCTTTACCATTTAGTAGAACACCTCCCCGCCATAAATAAGCATTTATTTTCTCTTCCTTTTATCCCTTTCCCCAATTTTAAATAAATATAAGAGAACCAAAACCTTTGTAGGTTGAGCATAACAAATTTCTATGCCCAAAGTTACATTCTCATTCTGCATCTAGAGCCCATCACACTTTTGTTGGTCAGTCCATTAAGTATCTACTGTGGAATAAGCCTGGGGATAAAGAAAAGAAATAATCCCTGTCTTCAGTTTCCAGTCTAAAATGGGAGACAGGATGGCTAGGTGGCACAGGGGATAGAACACCGGTCACTTAACCCCATTTGCCTTGCAAAAACCTAAAAATAAATAAGTAAATAAATAAAGTGGGAGGAAACTTGTAAACAACTAAATACAAATAAGCCTGATAAAGGATAAATTAGGGGAAGTCTTGGAGGAAAGACACTACTAGGAAGGACTTTTTGCAGAATTTTGCAGAGACTTGAAAGAAGCCAGAGATAGCCAGAAATAGAAAAATGTATTTCTCCATCTGCACCCTGTGTCCATGACCTCCCTGTTCAGAGAAGGGCAGCATGCTTCACCAGAATTTCTTAGGAGACCCGGTAGTCACTGTTGACCTGAGGTCCATAAGTCAGTGACAAAACAATTCTCTCTGGAGCACATTTATACATATATACTTTTTAAGAGCAGAAAGAGCAATGGCACCTGGACCTGAGTTCAAATCCAACTTCCCATTTTTGCTGCCTGTGTGCCCTTGGATAAATGATTCCACTCCTATGCCCCTCAGTTTCCTTATTTGTAAAATGAGGGGTTGAACTTGATGACCCCTAAAAGTCCCTTCTAGTTCTCATTCTACAATTTTATGAATTCCAGTACTTAGCCTAGTAGATTTATTAATAATTTATTATTATTATTAATAATTATTAACTTAATAAATGTTTATTGATTATTTGACAGTGAAGTTGCATCTGCTACAAAGACTCAAAGTTACCCATTGTAGATAACAAAAAGAGGACAAAATTTCTCAACTTAGAGGGTGTGTATTTTTTCAACTCTCTATTCCCCACCTCTTTCTTGACTCCATTGTCTTGCTATGTCTTGAAATGTCACTTAAAAGTTTCCAGTGCCTATTTTTTTCCTTCCTCAATTCAATGATAAGGTTTTTGATGATGGCAGGTACTGGGTCTTTTTCCCCCACTGTCTTCTCTGTGGAGATGAGCATAGGGCCTAGGATATTGCCCAATAAATATTTGTTGAATGGAAAAGAAATCAAATAGTACTGAGAAAATGATTATACTGATGTGCTAGATGATGTTCTGGTTAAACCAGTTCTCAACAGTCAGATACTGTGTCAAGGAAGAAAAGGAAAGAAGTGTGTAAGAGAACTTTCTATAATTCAAACAGAGTTTGATGAGTAAAGTGATGAAGATCAAGCCCACTCTAGTCTGGCCTATTCATAATGGCCTTGCAATATCTAGCAAGCAAGGTGCTCATTCACTAAAAAATGTCAACCATGTACAACCCCAAGCTAGAAATATGAAGATAGAAAATGATATAGTCCCTGCCCTCAAGAAGCTTAAAGTTAATAAATGGGGTACTACATGGCAGCTGATGGCTATACCGTGAGATTGTCTCCATCGACTAGTACACTCTGGCCTAGGGATCAGAAGTAGAGTATTGTGTCCAACCCTGGGCAACATTTTAGGGAAGGACATTGTTAAACTGGAGGGCAGTCATTCAGGATGAAGAAAGACTTCCACTCAGTTCCATATGAGAATCTGAATTCTTAGTGCAAAGAAGAGTCAGAATGGGACACAAGTCATTTTCAAGTATTTGAAAGAGATTTAATTTGTTTTATTTGGCCCATTAGGGCAGAATTAGGAGCAAAGTATGAAAATTTCAAAAACCTAAATTTAATCTTGAAATCAGAACAGTCTCCTAACAGAGTTGTCCCAACATGGAATGGGTTGCTTCAAGAGGGAGGGAGTTCCCCCTCACCAGAACTATTCAAGCAAAGGTCAGATGACCATTAGTGAGATGGTTGCTTGAGGACATTTTGGGTCAGATTTGATGGAATACAGATTTAATGGTTTAAAGGTTCTTGGAGATCATCTAATCCAACTCTCTTATTCTACAAATGAGAAAATTGAGCCCCAGAAAAGTTAATGTGCTTTGTCCCAGGTTATTGAGGGCCCTTCCATTTCATATTTCAGTTGTATAGCTAGATAGTGCAGTGGAGGACCTGAGTTCAAATCCAGTCTCAGACACTTAACACTTACCAGCTATGTGACCTTCCTCAAGTCACTTTAATTGACTCTAGGGCCATCTCCAGTCATCTTGATTCTTCTCTGGCCACTGGTTCCAGATGGCTCTGGAGGATAGATTGAGTACAGCACCCCCCTCACTCAAATCCAATTCACTTGCTTGTCATATCCTTCCTAATGTCAAACTAAGGTGGCTTAAACCAGAGTTTTTTTTGAGTTCTGGCTTATTTTCCTCAGTGGCACAAGGACTGACACTCACCTGGAGATTGAGGGCTATGCTGACGACGAGATGTCCAAAAATAGCCAGCAGTGCACCAATCAAGTTTTCCTGCAAGCAAAATAAAATGGGCAGATATGAAATCCCAGCCATAGTGACAGGAGACAAGGATGTCCATAGACCAAATGGGATGAGATCCAGAAACAGTGTAAGAAGGCAAAAATAAGAGATACATTCAACACAAAGAATATCCCCAAAGTAGTTATTTAAGTTGGACCATTTATAGATTCCCAGGTTTTGGAGCATCTAGGAGGAGCATTGTCTGCCTAGTAGATTAGGTAAATTTTTCCTCTAAAAGTCAGGGAAGCTGCCTCCGATAATCCAGCTGCTGCTATTACTATTTCCTGATGTCTTAAAAGAGAGGGAAAAAAGCCAGACCATGAGGAGTCAATGTCCTTCACACTTGGAGGACTGGCACTGACATGCCAGTCATCACAACTAATACACTCAGGAGCTCCATCCATCTGAAGCAGTGCTGTGTCTTTTCTGAACATCCTTTCCATGCTAAGGTTAAGCAAACTTTTTCTTAACTGTTAGATGGACTCCATATAGTTCCTTTTGTTCCAATCCTATAACTGAAGGACCAGACTGCCCTGAACCATGCTCAGACTATAATAGGACTGGAAGGGATATTAGTACACAAGATATTGAGATTGGATGGCATGTTGTAGCAGACAATGTTAGACTTGGGAGAGACTCAGCAGAATGGGTGAGCTGGGAGGAACCTTGGAAAACTGAAGGTGAAGTTCTAGAAGCACAAATTGAGAGACATAAGGCACAATCTAGTTAGTCCCACTCCTTCATTTTTTGGAGGGGGGAAGTCAAAAGCCTCACAGAGCTTAACAAGACTTTCCAAAGGATACAACACTATTAAGCTGAAAAAAAACTGAGATTTAAACTGAGAGTCATCAACTTCAAATTCCATGATCTTTCTTCTTTTTTTGACACATGCAACTTTTCCTGATATAGGAGCTAGAGAAGACTCTGGAAAACAGAAAGTTAAAATGAATGGGACCTTAGAGTCTCAACCTCTGATTTTATAGCTGAAGTCAAGCCAAGCTCTTGGTTCTGCTACTTATTGGTTGCTTGACCTTGAGTTGTGTGCGTGTGTGTGTGTGTGTGTGTGTGTGTGTGTGTGTGTGTGTATTTTCTCTCTCTGTGCTTCAGTTTACTCATTTGTGAAATGAGGGGAGGGGGCAGAGAGGGAATTGGTCTGGATCATTTCTCAGATACTTTTTTAAACTCAAATCCTATGAGTCCATGCTAAAAGAGGTACTCTAAAACAAGGCTGGAGGAAATTAGAGGATTTAGGACTAGAATTCCACCTCCAGAAAGAGAACTAATGAATTCTGAGGGCAGACTGAAGAATATTTTCTCCCCTTTTTAAATTTTTCTTGCTTTTTTTTCAATATGATTAATGAGAAAATTTGTTTTGCAGGACCATGGGTATAATGGTATCATACTGTGTGCCTTCTCAATGGGTTGGGAAGGTACTTGAGGGAATGGAGAGAGTTTGGAACTGAAAATATAGTTTAAAAAAAACCCTGGAATTTAAAAATTCCTGGAAGAATCAAGTCAAATTGACACAGGACATTTTTTAAAATCTCTATGGTAAAGAAAATGGAAATAGTCGATGAAAATTTTTGTTTCAAGGTCATATACACACATACACATGTATGTTATAAAAATATCTATATATCTAGTTCTTTCTCTTCATATATATAATATCCATATAGATACATACATATACATATTTACATATATATATATATATGTGTGTGTGTGTGTGTGTGTGTGTGTGTGTGTGTGTGTGTGTATATAGCATTAGTTGATGGGCTGGGTTCTTCTAGTGTTAAAAACCTACTTCATAGTAATTATTTTTCCATGAATGCTGAAGAAGAGATATTATGGCAGTGTAGTAAGAGATCTGACCTGAAAGTCACAGATTCAAGACTTGTCTTTGACTAGTTGAATGATTCTAGGCAAGTCTTTCATCCACTCAGTGACACCCCAGTCAACCATTTATAAGACTACAAATTACAGAGAGCTGCTTAGTCTGTATTGGTTGAAGGGAATTTCCACAGTGGAAGTGTCCTATACTGATAAAATCTCAGGCCCTGATTTAAAAATTAAGAAATAAAAACAAGTGCAGAGATGACGAATTTAAATAAGTATCAGCTTATTTTCCATAAATTCCCTTGTGTATGTGGAAACTATTTAGCTAACAAGTCATTATTACTAATTGGCACTTATAAAGAGGGCCCTTTTATTCGAAGATTTCAAAGGGGCTCAGAAGTGTTAATTATGTCTCAAAACCCTTCTGAAGTTGTGATTGTTCTGGTTTTATAGTTTACTGTGGTTTTTTTTTCCCTTCTAAAAGATAGGGACTTGCCTGAGGTCCCAGAGCAAGGATTATAGAGAGCTACACCTACACTCAGGTCTGACTTTATCTATTGGCTTCCATCACTAGACCAGAGATTCCCAATCTTATGAAAGTAGGACTGTCACATTAATAAGATCTCCTCTCCCAGGGTTCTAAGGTGCAGGTGTGGGGCTAGAATCATGGCGGCTACATAACCCACCTGGGCACTATTGTTCACAGGATTTAGAAATGGAACATTGCCCAGTTCAAACACTTTATTCTAGAGGACAGAAGAAAACCAGGGTCCAAATGGGTTATGTGATTGGGTCAAGGTCACACAGAAAGTAGCAGAGCTGGGAATGAACCCCTAAATCCATTGACTCCAAATCTAGGTGGTCAACTTTTTTTTTTAGTTTTTTGCAAGGCAAATGGGGTTAAGTGGCTTGCCCAAGGCCACACAGCTAGGTAATTATCAAGTGTTTGAGACCGGATTTGAACCCAGGTACTCCTGACTCTAGGGCCAGGGCTTTATCCACTGTGCCACCTAGCCGCCCCATAGGTGGTCAATTCTTAAATGGAATAGCAAATAGAGAGTTGGTTGGCTTTGCAGTTAAAGGACCTGGGTTCAGATCCTGCCTCTGGTAAGACCCTGGACTAGCACCTTTGGTTGTTTACTTCTCTATAAAGAAAATAGGTGCTTAGACAGGATGGCCTCTGAGCTCTAGACCAAAGATCCTTTGAAATCCTTACATTTATTTCCAATAGAGAAAGATCAGGCCTCAGGAACCCAGGTGTCATTCTCCCTATACTGCTCAACTAGCAGTGTTTCAGGTCAGATTTTAATAATAGCTGTGGAAAACAATTCAGTCAGTCATTAACATTTATTATTAAATAGTAAAAGGGGATACAAGAAGAGGTAAAAGATGATTCCTGCCTTCAGGGAGCTCCCAGTCTAAAGGGGGAAGCAATATGCAAGCAACTCTGTGTAAATAAACAAAATAAAGGATAAATAGGAAATAATCCATTGAGGGAAAGTGCTAGAATTTAGAGGGGTTGGGAAAAGCTTCCTGTAGAAGGAGGGATTTGAGCTGAGACTTGAAGGAAATCATGAGCAGGAAATGAGGAGGGAGAGTCTTCCTAAAGCAGAACAACAACTCAAACCAGAGTCATGATGCTAAAAGATAAATTTAATAGCATTAAATTAGCAGCACCTTCCAATCTGGGTTCTCTCAAAGACTAAGATGTTGTTGTCGTTGCATGCTCATGTTTCCCTTCCTAAGCAGAAGACATTTAGCACATTCATCTTGTCAAAAGTAATTCTATTTAAAATATCCCCTTCAATAGGGAGGATTCACAACCCCCCCTCTTAATTCGAGATTTCCTATTTTAATTGCTTTTGTACAGAGTTTGCATGTTTTCTTCCCCATTAGACTGGGAACTCCTTTAGGGTAGGGACTGTCTTTTGCATTTTTTTTTAATATCCTAAGCTCCTTAGCCTGGTCCCTAGTAGGCACTTAATAAATGTTTATTGACTAACTTGTCTATATTTATTTGTTAAAATGGTCTTTCCTCCTGTTTTCTCAGATTTTTAATTGGGAATGCCTAAAGAGGAGGGAAGGAGGCAATTAGAAATTGCAGTGGATAGAACACCAGCCTGGAGGAGGACCTGAGTTCAAATTTGGCATAAGACACTTAATAATTACCTAGTTGTGTGACCTTGGGCAAGTCACTTAACCCACTGCCTTACAAAACCAAAAAAATAAAAATAAAAAATAAAAAAATAAAGAGAGGGGAAGAAAGGTTAACAATAGTGATCCCCCTCTTCCCCCAAAAAGGAGGAACAATGAAATATTTTTTTAAATGGACAGAAGGAAGTTCAAAACAAAGCACTGATAAGCAGAAAAGTTTTGAAAGGAATATATGGAATTATTATAGACTTTAAAAAATGCAAGTGACATGAAATGGGGATTCAAAGTTTTATAGTCAATCCTTGTTCACTGTATGTGGATATGCTCTTTTGGGGATGAATTAATTCAGAATTAGTTCAGAATAAAAAGTTCATTAAAAATAAAACTTAAGGGGGGCAACTAGGTGACACCGGCCCTGGAGTCAGGAGTACCTGAGTTCAAATCCAGCCTCAGACACTTAATAATTACCTAGCTGTGTGACCTTGGGCAAGTCACTTAACCAAAACCCCCCAAAATAGAAGTTAAGGACAATGCATTTAATTACATGCCACTCACTGATACATTTGGGTTAAATATGAAGATTCTTATCCTTGTCAAACAACTAATCTTTATATTTATAAAGGACTTAAAGTTTGCAAAGTACCATATATCTATTATTTCACTGATCATTTAATTTATCTTTAAAGCACCTATTTGTGTTGCCTCTCATCATGCTAGGATATGAAGGTTCTAAGACAGGAAAAATAAGTTTTGACCCCTACAACAACCCTATGAGAAATTATTCTTCTCACTTTATTGATAGAGAAATTGAAGTTGGAGAGATGAAGCTTACCAAGCTAGTAGGTGGGAGATTGAATCTCTAAAGCATCTTGGTGTGTAGTAGATGTAACAAATGGGAGGTCCACAAACGCTCCCCAGTTGTAGCCCAAACCAGGCAGAAATGTAATTGGAAAAATTTGAACAAAATAAATAAAAATACAATAGAACACAGAGAACATTAATATGTGGTTTTCTTTTCTTCTGGTTTGGTTTTTGCAATGCGGTGGGGTTAAGTGACTTGCCCAAGGTCACCCATCTAAGTATTAAGTGTCTGAGGTCGAATTTGAACTTAGGTCCTCCTGATTCCAGAGCCTTGCTCCATCTACTGCACAACATAGCTGCTTTTTAATATGTGATTTTCTAAGTAAAAATTCAGCCTGTAGGGATCGTTATGTCTGATTTTAATGCCTCCCCCCCATTGCTTATTTGAGTTCACTGATGGAGTGAATAAAGCTCTAGATTTGGAGTCAGAAAGACTAGGGTTCAAATCAATCATATTTGTTCGGCAAGTCCCTTAACCTTTTCAGCTCCAGGTGCCTCATCTGTAAAATGAAGGAGTTAGACTCAGGGACCTTCATGGTTCCTTTTAGTTCTAAATCTATTTTCCCCCACCCTTAATCTAATGGATTTGGAGACAAAGGGAGGCACCAGGGTACACATTAGGAAAACAATGCAATTTGAGGCAGACAGTATGGACCTTAGTCAAATCATTTGACTTTCCCAAGCCTCAGTTTCCCTTTTCTTAAATTAGCCATGATCCTTGCACTATATTCAGAATGATTTGAGAGAGATGCTGTGTAAATCTTGAAGATCCCCAGATGTGGAAATGACTCTTCTAATTTCCACCATGCCAGGCTGTCTCAGGGAAAGCTGGCAGGCTTTCCACCTACTTACTTATTATATAAGGCAATTGCTTCTGAATGATGCGGGGGGGGGGGGGGGTTGGATGAGATAACTCAATTCTACATCTATTAGCCTGCAATTCACAGTTAGATTTGATCCAGCCACACTGAAACAAGGAGTACTGGGAGGGAAAAAGAAAGGGCTTCTCTGGCAACGAATCAGCAAACTCTTATGGAGCACCTGGCGTAATTATGGGTACTTTGTAAATGGTTAAAAGTGGTACAAGGTTTGGGAGACTGCTTCAAGGACCCATCACTTTACCGGGGGGACATATACCCAGAAAAAAAGGAAATGGAATAGCACGGCAGATGACAGGTACAGAACGAGTGGAATAGATAATACAGGCTAGGGAAATTTATGGCAACCTTGGTGAAGATATAGCTGGACATTCATCCTGCGACTGCTCTGGCCACAGCTACTGGAGACCCAGAAGAGAGAGTTCAAACCACCAAAGTCTGTGTCTCTATCAGGAAACTGATATGTGTTTATCAGTGGAAATTATCAGTGGACATTACCGCCTGCTGTGTTACTTGCACCCTAAGAATCACCAAACTTTTCCTTCTGACTTGCAGCTGAAACCTTCCCCCGATGATGTTTACCCCATTAGAAAGCCAGCTCCTTGAGAGTAAAGAGTGTCCTACTCCTCCCCAGGACAGTTTTTTTTAGATTTGTTCACTTATTCAATTCATAAATGAGCAAATGAAGTTGTGGACGAGTGGACTGAGCTACAGTTCTTCGGGTAGAATAAGCACCTAACAAGTTATTGAACAAAGAGTCTTTGGATGAGCCTAGAGGATTCAGGAAAACTAGCTTGCTTATGGCTGAACAGGTCAAATCATTGATGATAAACAGCCATACAATATATATTTTCGTAAACTTATTTTAAATTTTAGTGCTAGAACATTTATATAGCACTTAAAGATTTACAAAGTGTTTTACACAATGTGACCAAGATGGATATATATTAAACAACTTCTATTAGATTGTTCACTGCTGTGGGGAAAGGGGAGAGAAGGGAGGGTGGTAGAAAAATGTGGAAGTCAAAAACATACAAAAGGGTGAATATTGAAAGCTATCTTGGCATATAATTGGAAATAAAATAAAATAATTTTTTTAAAAAGTATTTTATAAATATTATCTTATTCTATCCTTACAACAATCCTGGAAGGTAGGTAATATGATTATTACCATTTTGCAGATGAGGAAACTGAGGGGAAACAGAGGTTTGTTTACATGATCTGTCCAGAGTTACACAGTTTAGGGTTAAAACAACAAACTCTCAGAGCTGGATGGGACCTCAGACACCATCTAGATCAGGGTTCTTAGCATTTTTTTTTGTATTATGGACCCTTCCTATGGTGAATCTTATGAACCCTGGCTCAGAATAATTTTTTTTAATAATTGAAGAAATGTTAAATTTTAGTTAAAGGTGGGTAAAAATAAATAAATATTTATTTTCTCCCCCACTGAAGTTGATAGCGTCCATGAAATCTATCCATGGTTCTTTGGCAGGGGTAGAGGACCCAGGTTAAGAACCCCTGATCTAACTAAACTAAAAGACTTACCCTCTATAACCACCATGAAAAAGTGGTCATTCATCCTTTGTTTGAATCTCCAATAAGGGAAAACGGAGGTAGCCCATTCCACTTTGGGCAACCTCAACTCTTAAGAAGCCTTTTTTTTTACATTAAGCATAAATTCTCTTTGTCTCTTCTACTCACACATCTTAGCTTTGATCTATAGGAAAAAGCAAAAAAAAATCTAACTTTTTTTTGCCTGGAAAAGTCTTTTAGCCATATGGACACAGTAATCATGCCTCTATTCCCTAGCCTTCATAGTACCAGCTCTCTATTGTCAAGGTCAAATATAGAGGGACTTCACCATCAGTATCCCCTCCTCTGAACATTGTCCAGTTTATTAATTTTCTTCTTAAAACATTTTTCCTAAAATGAAATACAATATAATAGATCTGATCCAATCAGAGGGAAGTACCACCATTTTCCTTGTTTTAGATTCTCTGCCTCTCTTAATGCTTAAGATTCAGTGAATAGTGTTGGGTCTGAAGTCAGGAAAATCTGAGCTCAAATCTGGTCTCAGAAACATATTAGTTGTGAAATGTGGAGCTAGTCACCTAACATCTACTTGTCTCAGTTTCCTCATCTATAAAATAGGAATAATTATAGCTTCTAAGTTCTAGGATTGTTATAAGGATCATATAAGATAATATGCTTAGCATAGTGCCTGTGACATAGTAGATGCTATATAAATGTGAATTATCATTATCATTACTGTTATTATTAATTTCCTACCATATCATGTGTACATATCCCAGATCCATTTGAACCTTGTAGTCCAAGCTCCAAAAACCCCAAGATTTATTTCACATGAACAGTTGTCTGTCATATTGTATTTGTAAAAGTCAAATCTTATGATTTTTCAATAAATCTTCCATAAAGAATCTATTCAATGGACTAGCAATGTCTATTTAATATAAATCCATTACATTTTTATTTATGAATTCCTTTTAAGAATCGGAACCTAGTTTTGGCTCTGTCTGGGCAAAAACTTGAACTTTAAAGCATCATTCCATCAAAGCTCTGCCCTGGGCCAGGAAACTGCTAGATTCTGGTTCCAGTTTTTCCCCCAGATACATTGGAGTAACTCAGATATGCTCTCCTTTTCCTTTTCTTCTCTCTACAACATGGACTGGAAACCAGTTCTCTTCTGGCAAACTCAGTTTGATCAATAATTAATCAACAAGCATTACCCTAAGAATGTCTACTATATACTAGGTATCAGAGAGACAAAGACATAAATATAATGGTGCCTGCCCCCAGGAGGCTTCTATACATTTAGGGGAAAAAATATATGCATTGTCAGACAGTCCCTGCCCACAAGGAGCCATCTATCTGGTTAGAGGTGATCCCACCTCTGGAGCTTCTTATTAACTATCTGACCAAGGGAAAAATCACTTAGCTCTCTGAACCTCAGTTTCCTCACCTGCATAATAGATATCACACTTGAAGTTCTAATGAACCAATATTGCAAAGTTCACCAAAAAAAATGCCTCTATCAACCCCTACCATTACTATTACCTCCTTTGTGGCTTCACTTAATTTCAGGGGAAATCTCAAGTTAGTCTCAAATATCCCAGGGAAAAACTAAAAAACAATACACACAAAGGTAGCCACAGGCTTAAACTAAAGTACAAACAAAGGCTGGGCTTTGTCCCCATGCTAATCTGGGCTATAGACCAAAGGTCCTACCCTCCCTGAAGTCTTCCTAGAACGTCAAAACCTCTGAAATAAATAAACTGAAGGATAAATTGAATTTATCCAATTAAAAAATGATCGATACATTCTATGTTATCAACCTTCCCAGGCCTTAGTTTCCTCACCTAAAAATGGAGGGGTTGAACCCCATGGGCTCCAGGTCCATTAACCTCTGATTCCATAGACTTTCCTTTCCTCTCATTTATTGAATTGTAATTCTCCATTAAAAAAATTAAACTCCAATAAAATCACAATTGTAACTGATGATACAGGGAACTGAGGTTAAGTGACTTGTCCAAGGTCACACAAGCTAGGTAATAATCAAGTGTCTGAGATTGAATTTGAACTCAGGTCCTCCTGACTCCAGGGTCAGTGCTCTATTCTTCCCCCAATCTCCCCAATTTCAAGATGAAGAAGTGAGACCAAGGGACTCACTGAGGTCACAAAAATAAGATTTGAGGGTACAATGGAAAAAGTACTGGATTAGCAACCAGTTGTTCAACGCTAGGAGCAAGGGGTTAGAGCACTGGATTTGGAATCAGGAAGACTGAGTTCAAATCTGGCTTCAGACACCTACTAGTTACATGACCCTAAGCAAGTCAGTTCACTCTGTTTGCCTCAGTTTCCTCATCTGTAAAATGAGTTGGAGAAAAATATGACAAACGACTCCAGTATCTTTTGCCAAGAAAACTTCAAATGAAGTCAGGAAGCGTCAGGCACGATTGAAATATGACTAAACAACAAGTTCAATGTTAATTCTGACATTTTACTTCCTGTGTGATCTTGGAGGAGTCATCTCACTTCTAAGGTCCCTTGTGCCTATGATTCAAATTGCAGTCTCCAGACTCTGAGTAAAGCATTGTTTTCTCTTCTTATAAGGCATTCCCTTTATTGAAAGACTTAAAAAGAGAGGGTTGGACTGATGGGAAAAATTTTTATATGGGAAGGAATGTGATGGAGAGGAAAGCCTTCTTGTTGGGTATGGATACTGGCAGCCTCTGAAATTGGAATCACAATAGCTTTTGACTATCCTTCTGCTTCCAAAGGAAGCAATAACGTGCCTTCTCTCCTATTTAACTGGAATACATGCATGGTGGCTTGCTTTGAAAAGAATTTATAATGAATTGACTTGGGCAGACTCCTCTCCCTGTGGTTAACTGGCACTTCAAATACTCGATGGGCCTCCAGAAGGGAGAAGTGATGGTCAAACTGAAATCCATAGCCCCCATGTTGGAGTTCTCAAATGACCCTGGCCTAAACACTATTTCAGCATGCTACTTGAGGAGCAGTGTAGTTTTATAGGACACCCAGTTAGTCATGGTAACCCATGACTAATAAGTCAAGATAATGTCTCTCCTTCTTCTCTGCTACAGATTAAATCCTGCTTTCAACTAATTACCCCTCCAGAAAGGTCTGAATAAGCTAATTTGCCATAAGGCATTAGTATTAGCTGATGATAGTCTATTTAATATGGAGTTTGCTTTCAAAAAGAGACAATATCTTGACCCAAGGAAATGAAGTAGTAAAGGTGTTTTTTTTTTCAGATAGTGGCATACCTTAAGGTTTGCTAACCATCTTACCAGTTTTACCTTATTTGATCCTCAAAAAAACCCTGAAGTGCTATTATTATCTTCATTTTACAGATGTGGAAACCGAGGCAAACAGCAATTAAGTGATTTGTCCAGTGTCACACTGTTAATAAATGTCTGAGGAAGGACCTGAACTTAGATCTTCCTGACTCCAGGTCCAGAACTCTATCTACTGAATCATCTGGCCAGATCTATTCCTAGCAGACTCTGTGGTAGAGAATTACAAAATCATAGAATTTTTCTTTTTTGGTTAGAAGAACTCTAATTCATTTAAGTCAATCAGGGATAAAAAAATTTTTACGGCCCTTAGATGATCTGAGTCTCTTTCAGCTCCAACAGTCTTTGTCTTAGTTTCTTCCAGTTCTGCCACTGACATCCTGTGTTCTAAGGGCCCTTCTAGCTCTGACATTCACTTCTTCCACTACCAGTTAAGAGACTCTGTGATTCTGTGTTCTTCTACTTCCTAAAAATTTAAAAACAAAAACCCCCAAATCCTTGTATTTTTGAAGAGAATGGGAAAACTGGAATAAGTAGAAATTTTAGTAGAAATTGTCATTTGCCTATAAACCCAATCTAGTCTAATTATATATTCTCAAGGTTTGCATCTCTTCTGCCACAATGGCATTATCAACTTAAATGCCAAGCTGATCAAGCTGTCATCATTTAATATTAACAGAATATCCACAGTCTACCAGGCACAGTAGAGAAAATAAGTATGTATTAAATTGATCATTTCTTAACTTGGGTCAGTTGGGAGGGGAGGGTGGTGGTTTAAAGGTCATTTCAGGCTTCCAAGAAATTTGGCCTCCTCTCATCCTCTTAAGATGACACCTGGGGGGCAGCTAGGTGGCGCAGTGGATAGAGCACCGGCCCTAGAGTCAGGAGTACCTGAGTTCAAATTTGGCCTCAGCCATTTACTAATGACCTAGCTGTGTGGCCTTGGGCAAGCCACTTAACCCCACTGCCTTGCAAAAAAAAAAAAAAAAAAAACCTTAAAAAAAATGACACCTGCCCCCACCTCAATGCTGTTTGTCAAGCTTCCTTCCCTACTATGCTGTGCAATCAGAATCTCTGGGTTAGGAGGGAACTCAAGATGGTCCTCCCTGAATCAGGATGCATCCTTCCCACATGGTCATCTCAGTCTCTGATTAAACAATTCCAGTAACAGGGAGACTTCCAACCCCATCAGACAGCTCATTCAAGTGAATGAGAGAATAAAGCCTTTAATCAATAATTACAGGCAAAGTCTTGGAGATAATACCATATTTTAATCAGGGAGACACCAATCATGGAAGGTTTCAGTTGCAAGTCAGATGGGAAAATTCCATAATCATTAGGGAGCAACAGCCAAGCAGATGGCAATGCCTCTTCTCTACCCATCATTGCTTAATAGGATTGAGAGTTTTACCTGAGTCTCCTCCCACAGGTCATGTTCTCCCCCAACCTTGCACTGCTTGGGATTTATTAGAGGATTTATTAGAGGATTTATTTATTAGAAGACATTCCCTTTTGTCTTTGTAGGTAGTGAGTAGAGAGTCTCCACACTCTGTAACCCAGAGGAGAGAGCTGGGAACTTGAAGACACAAAGATGGTGTTGGAATCCTGCCTCAAGGAACTTACTAGCAAGTTGCTATGGGTCTCTGAGCATAGGCTTATTCATTGGTACAAGAGGAAGAATAATAATACCTATCTCACAGGGTGGTTGTGAGGATCAAATAAAATAATACTTGTAAAATGTTTTGCTAACTTTAAAACCTTTTTGCTCTCTCTCCCCTCCATCCCTCTATCCCTCTCCCTTCTTTCTTCCCTTTCTTTCCTCTTTTCTCTCTCTCCATCCCTCCCCCCTTTTCTCTCTCTCCTCCTCCTTTCTTCCTCCTTCACTTTCTCCCTCCTCTTTTTTTCCTCTTCTTGGTCTCTCCATCTTTCCTTCCTTTTCCCCCTTTCTTTTCTCTTCTCTCTCTCTCCCTACCCCTCTCTTCTTCTCTCTCTCCTCTCTTCCTCACTCTTCCGCCTTTTCTTCTCTTCTCTCTCTCTCCCTCTGTCTTTCCCTTTCTTCCCTCCCTTTTCTTTTCTCTTCTCTCTCCCCTCCCCTCCCCTCCCTCTCTCTCCTAGCTTCTCTGCTTCCCCCTTGTCTTCATATACATATGTATAAACATATACATATATTTATATATACAATATATATATATATATATATATAACTAGTATATGAGACTTTATGTACACACATACCTAGCTATCATTGCCTTTGTAATTCAATGAATAACACAGAGCATGGCACACAGTGCTTTTTAAATTTAATTTATATATAAATATATGTTTATGGATATTTATAAATAATTTTATAATGTATATATAAATGTATAATTTATAAATATTTATAAATAAATATATACTGTAAATAAAATATATAGAGAATAATTTAATTTAAATGCTTTTTAAATTGAATTTTTATTAAGTCTAAAGCTGTTCTTTGCCTCCTACTACTGGCCCTTGTACAGGCCTTCAGAGCCATTGAAGGAGTATGAGATATTGGATAGAATATCAGACAGAGTCATGAAGACCTGGGTTAAAATCGGGGTGCTGGTGCCTGGCTTCAATTGTGAAAGTTTTAGTGTGGGCACTTATATCTCAGAAATGAGCAAACTAAAGAATCAGGGCTTGCTATACTGATTTTAAAGACCTGAGCAAGTGATAGAGAAAATGTTAATAATGGACAATAAACTTTAAAGTGTATTGTTTTCAAAGAGCTGGTTGTTAAACATTTACCAGCAAATCCCTGGCTAAACTCCCATATCAGACACTAAGACCTAGAGTAAGTAATTTAATTGTTTTGGTTTTCTTATCTATAAAATAAGGGGTATTGGGCAAGATGGTGGCAACTAGGAGGTGCCATAGGGGATGGCATGCAGGAGCTGGAATCAGGAAGACTCATCTTCTTGAGTTCAAATCTACCCTCAGACATTTATTAACCGTGTGCCTGGAGAAGACAGTTCATCCTGTTTGCTTCGGTTTCCCCATCTGTAAAATGAGCTGGAGGAGGAAATGATAAATCACTCCAGTATCTCTGCCAAGAAAACCCCAAATGGGGTCAGGAGGAGTCTAACAAGACTGAACAGCAAAATAAGCTTCTAAAGGGTAGACAATTTATTTAAATATTTTTACCCCCAGGGTCTAGCTCAGTACTTGGAATAAATGTCTACTGAATTAAATTGAACTTGCCATTCAATTGACAAGGCAGAAACCTCATCAGGGTGGCTATCAGTCCACTGTAAGGTTACAAAGAATAAGGCACTTTGTAAACCCTGTCACAAAGAACCACACACTTATTATTCAGTGGTATAAAGAGCCACACAATTACTATTCCCTGGTCTATCTGCTCTGGATCCAAACACCTAAAAACAGTCCACCCACCTTCCCCCCGACCATTCACTTGAGCTGAAATGAACCTCCAGCTTCTCGAGAGTACAAATTCACAATCCCACCAAGAGGGCCCACTCACAGAGAGCTCATTCACGTTGGTCCAAGGCTTTTGAAATCCATCCAAAAAGTGAAGATTACATTCTAGACAGAATCAATCTCTCTCTCTCTCTCTCTCTCTCTCATTCTCTCTGACTTAATCTTATTTCAATATGGGGCAGTTATTTAAAAAAGCACCATTAGTCTGGGTAGATAAATTCTATCTTGGTGGGAAAGAGAAAAGAAGGGTTAAGGAAACAGTTGAAAAGTACTGGTCTGATATGAAGAACACTTGGGTTACACTGAATTAAACATTTCAGAAACACATAATGTTTCTGTAATCAGAAGGGGCTTCATCAGCCATTTAGTAAAATCTATAATGGAAAATGAAATCAATTCAATAATTTCCACAAGCATTTACTATATATCTACTTATATATCTGGCACTGTGGTGGGTGCTAAGAATACAAAGGCAAAACAAAAAAAAAGTCCCTGCCCTCAAGGTTACTCATTTCTCTTATTATTGTTTTGGTCCAAAGATAGGTTGCAGATTCCCCTTAATTGTGGCCTCTATTTTGACCAATAAAATACTAGGGTTTAAGAACTCTGAGAATGAGGTGCAGTGGAAAGAACTCTAGTCTTGGATTAGAGACTTGAGGTTTCCATTTTGGCTCTGCCACTTACTCAAAGGGACAAGTCCTTGACCTCAGACAAGTCATGATATTTTTCTAAGCCTCAGTTTCCCTACTTGTAAAATGGAGACAATAATTGTCTATAACACCTACTTTCCCCTAAAACAAAATGAAATACAGACCAAAAAGCTTAGCATAAATTATGAAGTAGCATGTAATGTGAGCTATTATTGTTCAAAAAAGATTGGACCAAAATTTGCCTCCCTATAACTTCTGCCCATTAAACATATTTTAATTGTTCTTCACTTTTTGCAAATTATGCTGAGGAGGATCTGGACTTATTCAGGATGTGCAGTAGATAGAACACTGGGCCTGGAATCAGGAAGATCCAAGTTCAAAACCAACCTCAGACACTTACTAGCTGTGTAACTTTGAGCAACCCCTTACCCTCCATTTGCCTCTGTTTCCTCATCTGTAAAATGAGAATAATAACCACACCTACCTCCTAAGTTTGTTGTGAAGCTTAAATAAGATAATTAGTATAGTTCCTGGAACATTATTGTTTGGTCATTTTTCAGTTGCGTACAACTCTTTATGACCCATTTGATAATTTCTAGGTAAAGATCCTGGTTTGCCATTTCTTTCTCCAGGTCATTTTACAGATGAGAAAACTGAGGCAAGTGACTTGCCCAGAATCAGTTAGTGAAAAAAGAAAAAGTACACACACACACACACACACACACACACACACACACAGACAGACACACACACACACACACACACACACACACACACACACACACACACACACACACACATATATACACATATGGAGTAGAATTGAGCTCCCATTACCTCTCACCAAAACTATTGTAACAGGCTCCTAATTTGACTCATGCTTTCTAATCACCCCCAAATTCTGGCCCTGCTACTTATCTCTTATCTCTTGCCTGACCTTGAGTAAATTCCTGGGTCTCAATTTCTTTGTCTGTAAAAGGAGGGATTTATTGGGCTAGATGCTCCTGAGGTCCTTTTTAGCTCTAAAATCTGACTCTATAACCTTTTTCTCATTTATCTTCCATAAATATTTACCAACTATTCCTCAGACATAAGGCTGACCATGTTACTACCTTCTGGAGGATCTGTGGCTGCTCCTTATTCCTTCTAGGACAAGATACAGCCTCCTCAATTTGGCACTGAAGATCCCACTCACAATCTGGCTCTGGCTACCTTTCCAGCTTCATTTCCTATCATTCCCCTTAGCATTCTCTGCTTTCTGGCCAAATAGGCCTGTTTGTCTTTCCTCAAAGTTGGCATTCATCCTCTCTTACTTGTTTTTGTTCAGGCCATTTCTTCCTCCAGTCCCCAAATCTTAGAAAGCAGTCTCTCTTCAATTTTGCTCAGAGAATCCCTGGTTTAAGGCTTTTAGAGCTCATAAAATTGATGAAGCAAAATCTCTAACAAAAGCTGCCAAAGAAATATTAAATTCTTTAGAAAAGAATTAAAAAAAATCAAAAGGTCAAAAAGCCCTTGCCTTGTAAGAGAAAGAAACTTCACTGCCGGAGACAGTCATGCTTGTGGGCGGAAGCTGCTGGAGCTGCAGGTCGGGGCTGTTGGCTCCTTCCATGGTGGTCTATGTAGACATCTCTTCTTGGCTGTCACTTTTCAGGTGGAAGACTTCAGGTAAGGCAGACACCAGAGTCCATCTTTCCTTCTGAGTTGTTACCACTTCTCAGCCTCGATCTTCTCATCACTAGGCAAAAGAAACTTCAAGTCATTCATTCATTCATTCATTCATTTGTTCCTTCATCTACTTATCCACCCAGCCTTTATTAGTCACCTTCTGATTCAAAGCATTATATTAGGTGACAGATCTCCAAGCTGTCCTTTAGTGATCAATCCTGTTTTTTATTAGCACTCAGAGACGAGCTGATTTCTTCCTTCATGGACAGTTCTCCTAAGTAGGAGTATGGGTTTAAACTTCTTCAGATGCCCTAGCATTAAGGCATATTAAAAAGTCATCCATGGAAATAAGCTCAACCTTGCCACTTAATGTGCATTTAGAATAACACATACTTAGACTATTACAAGATCCTCTAAACTGGTTTTCCCAAGTCTACTATGCTCTGATTTCCAATTTGCCCTAGTGGTTATTTAATAATTGAATCAGTCCCAAAGCATTTATTAAGTGCTTATTGTGTTCTAGACCCTGGGGATATAAGTTTGCATTTCTAAAATCAATAATGATTCGAAGCATATTTTCATATTGACTATAGTTAAATTTCTTCATCTGAAAACTGCCTATTCATATCCTTTGATTATCAATTAGAGAATGATTTACATTTTTATAAATTTGGCTGAGTTCTTTATAATTTAGAAATGAGTCCTTTATCGGAAACACCAGCTGTAAAAGTTGTTTCCCCTTTTCCTGCATTCCTTTTAACTTGGCTGCATTGGTTTTATTTGTGCAAACCCTTTTTAATTTAATATGGTTGACATTATCTATTTTGTAATTTATTGCATACTCTATCTCGTCTTTGGCCATAAAGTTCTCCCCATTCCATAAAGCTGATGGATAAACTATTCCTGGTTCTCCTAATTGGCTTATGGTGTCACTTTTTATGTCTAAATCTTGTACCCATTTTGACCTTATCTTGGTATAGGGCCACTGGGGATATAAAGAAAGGGAAAAACAAACCTAGCCTTCAGGGTTTTCATGTTCTAATGAGAGACAAATGGAAATAACAAGGTCCATACAAAATATACAGAGAAGGTAGGAGTTAATCTTAGAGGGAAAGGTATTGGGGGGGAGAAGAGGTGGAGAATAACTAGAACATTTACAGAACAGAAGCTTGTTGAGGACAGAGACAAATTTTCAAATATTCAAATTTTGTCTTTGTTATATACAGCACTTATCACATAATAGACTTTAAAAATGCTTATTGAGGCTTGCATAATAAATATTTGTTGAATGAACAATAGTCCCTGGTGCTTAAAATCTGTCATCCCATAACCCTCCATTTCTTTTCTCCCTTCACAATCCAAGCTGTCACATTTCTCCAGTGTTCTCTATATTATCTGCAATTTTACTACTAATAATGACAATAGAAAAGTGTTTTGAGATTTATAAAGTGCTTTTCCTCATTTCATCCTCATAACCACCTTAAAGGGTAATTAGAGAATGCCACCACTGCTTTTAGTCCTATATCACAGATAAGACTCGGAGTCACATGTGATTACTGGTCCATCATTACACAGTAGGACCAGTTGCAGGATTCACACTCATATCTCCCTAGATTCAGAGTTCATGGGGCTTCCATTATACTCAATATCCTTCATATCTACAAAACAAAACAAAAATTTCTATACAACAGAAAGAGCCACCTGTGTTTATTGATCTTCCTCCCAAAGAAAGGAAGGCTACCCACCCTGTCCAGCTGGAACAAACTGTCTCTAGTGAGTTGGACCCTGTGAAAACTCTAATATTATTAAGAATGCTAGGGGCAGCTAGGTGGTGCAGTGGATAGAGCACAGGCCCTGGAGTCAGGAGTGCCTGAGTTCAAATCTGACCTCAGACACTTAATAATTACCTGTGTGGCCTTGGGCAAGCCCCTTAACCCCATTTGCCTTGCAAAAAACCTCAAAAAAAAAAAGAGTGCCAGAGAGTTCCTGGCTTAATAACTTTGCCCAGTCAGCTTTTTCCATCCCCACCCATAAAGCAGCAGAAAATCCCAAACTCTTGCCAAGTCCCTCTCCTTCCAGGATCTCTAAATGCTTTACCAGAGGAAGGAATCTTGCATCACTAATATTTCTATAATCCTTTAAAGTTTGTAAAACACTTTACATGCATTATTTCATTTGAATCACAGAACAGCCCATTGAGGCAGGGGCTATTCTTATTTCTATTTTACAGATGAAGAAACAGAATGAGAGAGGTTAAAAGACTTATCCATAAGGGCAGCTATGGAATAGCAACAGACTTGAAGTCAGGAATGTCTAAGTTCAAATCCATCCCCAGAAACTAGCTGTGGGACCCTGGGAAAGTCGTTTCACTGCCTTAGTTTCTTCAGCTATCAAATGGGCAGCACTCAGAACATAGGGTTGTTGTGAAAATCAAATGAGATAATATATAATTGATGATGTATAAATACTTACTATCTTCCCTTCCTTAGGTCATATTGCTAGTCTGAGGCAGGATTTGAAGCCAGGGCTTTCTCACTGTGCCACTTCACTGCCTGTACCTTATACATCTTGGAAATTTGGAGTTTGGGGTGTTCATAGTACATTCACGTGGGGGTGTTTTGTGGGCAGTGAGTAGATGTATTTTGGCATCATGGATATTGGCATTCCTGGTGTGGAGGAACTAAGTCAAGTTGTGGAGTGAGAGGTTGCCAAAGAAAACCATGGAGTGAGGGCCAAGAAGAGATTTAAGGGCAGTTCTTGAGAAACAAACACGTTAGGTAATTAAATTGCTAAAAGTCACCTCCAGATGGTCTCAGGATTGGAACAGATGAGACTCTCTACTGGAGGAAGGAGGGAACTGAGGTCTAGGTTTAACCGGCACATTATACCTGAAATAGTTGGGAGCTTGAAGGTAAGGGAGATCCTGGTTCAAATCTAGTCTCTGACACCAACTGTGTGACAAATGAGCTCTTTGAGTCTTAGTTCTTCTCATCTGTAAAGCAGGGATAATCATTCCCATAATATTATTATGGAGAGGCCATTAGAGGGCCAGAACAGGAAGCAGAAAAAGGACCTCTTTTTTTCTAGGTTTTAATTTTCTCCTTTGTAAAATGGAGATGCTACAATGTAGAATGCCTTCCTTATTGGGCAGCGGTGAACCTTAAAATAGGGGAAGTAGTCCTCAGAAGACCTTCACATTTAAAAATGAGGGATTATTATTATTCAATCTCTAAGTGTTTATTATGTCTATTATTAGGCCAATAAAGTACCTACAAGGATAGGGGAAAGGGAGGCACAAAGAATGGAAATAGTTCCTGCTCTCAAGAACTTATATTCTTTTTTGCAGGGGGTCATGGTAGAGATAAACATATCCACAGATAGAAATAAACAAAAAATATAGAAATGAAGACAGGATAGTGGGAGATGAGAGGTAGCTGAGGGTGGACTTGTATAGAATGGGACTTGTGAACTAAGTCTTAGGGAAACTATGGAATCCAACTGACAACAGTGGGGAGGAAGAACATTTCTCACACAGGGAAGAGGATGGGGCACCAGGATGGACAGCTGTGCATGTGTGGAAGAGCAAGGTGGACAGTACCTCAGCACAACAGAATGGATGGGAAGGGGTCCCATGCAAGAAGGCAGGAAAGGGGACCAGGTTTGGGAGAACTTTAAAGACCAAGTGGAAGAGTTTCTAATTAATTGATCCTAAAGGTAAGATTTGCAAACTTTAAAAATGCTACCTACATAACACAGTCTGAGGGTGGTTTTAAGCTTTAATAGCTTAAAGTAATCAAAGCTTTAAGATTTGGGGGAAGTTTAACAATCACTTTCACATTTAATTGGAAAAAAAATAAAATTTACAAAAAAATTTAAAAAAGTTTTTGCATGACTATAAAACCTATATCAAATTATATTTGGTTTTTTAAGGAGGGGAAAGGGAGAGGAAAATTTCAAAAACAAATATTAAAAAATAAAATTGTTTCTATATGTAATTGGAAAATATATAAAAATTAAAAGACTTTGGGGATACCTCGTAGCAATGTCATTTATTATCATAAACTTCCTTTAGTCTTTGGCCTAAAGATAGTGTCTCTAGGATTTAGAAGTAGAAGAGACTATAGAGTCCAAACTCCTCATTTTTAATAGTCATTAACATGCATGTATCTATTTGTTAAATGCTAGCTTTATTATATATTTAAAAGGAATAGCAAGTTGTACATCATGTAGTTTCATTTTTTTCTGTTCTATATTAAGGAAATGTTTATTTCTTATACTTGGAATAAAATAATTTTTTATAAAAAGCACCTAATTTTATTAAAAAAATTATAAAATGTTTAGTTAGCAAAACTGAGAGACTTACTGGGGATTCACATAGCTACAAAGTAGCAGAGAAAGACCTCAGATCCCCTTCTTCTTGTTCCAAATAGAAGGACCTTTTCACCATGCAACAACTTCTCAACTGGTGGGGATTGCTGCATATGATTGATCAAATGAGCAGAAATCATAGGGACCTGGAAGGAATCATCTCAAGGGTCACCTAGTCAAACCCCCTTCTTTTACGATGGAGGAAACTGAGGCCTAAGGAGGAAGGAAAATAATTTATTCTAGCAAAAACAATGTAACAGGATTGACTCTGCAACAGTTGGCATTTAGATAGCATTTTAAAAATTTTCAAAGTGCTTTCTATGTTTCATCTCCTTAGGCCAGTCTGACAACCCACAAGGTAAGAACTATAGATGAAGAAGCCATAAATTTCTTCATCTTTAGTTCTTATCACGTATGTGGTCCATGGGGCCTCTTTCTCTCTCTCTCTCTCTTTTCTGAGGTCTCTCTCTCTCAGTGAGGCAATTTGGTAAAGTGATTCACCCAGGGTCACACAGCTAGTGTCAAATGTCTTAGACTGAATTTGAACTCAAGTCCTCCTGACACCAGGGCCAATGCCACCTTGCTACCTTCAGGTCTGATTCTGGTCTTTCAAAGACTAAACTTTTCTTTTTTTCCTTATTTCTGGATTTTGGTCTCCTCCAAGTATGGAATATTTTCAAACAGAGTAATATCATCAGATTAGCTTTTACAAAATAGCTCTGGGTTGGAAATGCAACAGGAATCACAGAGGAATCTCTGATTATTCACCATGAGTTGTTTTTCCTTTCTATCTTTAACAGGTTCATAACCCAGATCTGCAGGGGTGGGCTATATGTGTGTGTGTGGGGGGGTTTCTTTGCTCAGCTTCCATTTAGTCCTGCCTCGCTTCTATGTTAATCAGTCAGTCAATAGGCTTTTATTCAAGTTTCACTATGTTTCAGACATGCTAAGTGCTGGAGATTCAAACAAGGGGGGAAAAAGACAGCAAACTTCAAAACAGTCTAGTTCTCCAGGAAGCAGACAAGGGAGGGGAGTCACCAGTGATAAAGCTGTAAAGGGAGTCAGGTTCAGAAATTTTAAATGCCAAGTGGTTGAGTCTCTATTTAATCCTAGAGGTGATCAGCAAATTCTTAAAATGCCTGCATTTTCAGGACATACCACTGATATATGTATAAGATACATAAATCTCCTGGTCTCAATGTAGATGAAAAATCTTATAATCTAAATTCAACTAAAACACAGAAAAGTTTCTATTCCTCCAAACAGGTCAAACATTAGTAAGATAACTGAGGGTAATGCAGCACCTGCAGCATCCTCAGACTGATGAGGCCCAGGATAAAGAAACAGGTAGCCTGGGTTCCTGTCCAAACTCTCTAATTATTGACTATGTGATCTTACACACTTCATCCTCTCTATCTGTTATTATTTTTTTTTTTTGTAAGGCAAATGGGGTTGGGTGGCTTGCCCAAGGCCACACAGCTAGGTAATTATTAAGTGTCTGAGGCTGGATTTGAACTCAGGTCCTCCTGACTCCAGGGCTGGTGCTCTATCCACCGTGCCACCTAGCAGCTCCTCTATCTCAGTTACCATAAAGGTGCCATTTCTGCTCCTTCCTAGATCTTGGGCATTATTAAGAGGGGAATAATAATAATGTTTTCAAAGAAGACCACAACATCAGAGACCCGATGCCACGACAAGGTCATGAATTGGCTCTGAGTGAGAGGGGCTGCTGGGGTAAGTCACCAGCCTCACTTTCTCCTCCAGAGCCATCTGGGTTCAGTGGCCAGATGGGAATCAGGATGACTGGACGTGAGGCAATCAGAGTTAAGTGACTTGCCCAAGGTCACAGAGTCTGAGGCCGAATTTGAAGTCCTGTCTTCCTGACTGCAAGGCCAGTGCTCCCTCCAATGTGCTATCTACTTAGCCCAGTATGTATTATTAAAGGAAATACATGACAACGGTTTAAAATGGTCGGGCATAGAGACGGTTTTTGGTTTAACCCTGTCTCTGCTGCATTCAGGGAGCCTAGAGGATGGGTCCGAAGTCGCAGGCCTTTTGACTGATGAGCAAACTCCGACTGGCCCGAGCAAGGTCACACAGGTGGTAAGCATCGGGGGGACGCTCTGCGCCCACATTCTCGGACTCCAGAGGAGGCTGCAGAGAGGGGAGCACCCATCCGGGAAGCTCCGGGGTGTGGTCCATAACAGAAGACTTAAAAAATACAACAACCCCAAGAAGGAACGAGCCTTCGGCTAGCTCGGAGCGTGGGGCGAGCCTATAAATACACAGGTTCCTTTCCTACCTGAGGTCATTTCTTTACCCAAAGTCGGTTCGCGGCACTTCCTGGTGTGCTTCACCCCAGTTATCACCCTCCATCAGGTAACCAGATCCCCCCCATCCCCCATCGTAAGTGCAATTCGGACGGCGCGTTGGAGAAGCGCGACGGGGCCCGGGGGTGAGGGGGGGCTCCGAGGGGGCTGATAATGAATTAACTTTCCCATCTACTTGGGGAACACAAACGCAGCCGCGCACTCCCGGGGCGCCGCAGCCCGGGCCCCCCGCGCATTCCGCTCACCTGCTTTTCCTCCGCCGTCCCCCCCATCCGTCCGCGGCCCCGGGGGGGCAGGGCCGGGGCAGCGCCGGAGCACGGAGCAGCCCTGGTCAGTTTCTAGCCGGCTCGGCTCTTCCCGGCCGGGGCGGCGCCGGGCTCTCGGGGGCGGGGCCTCCCGCGGCCGGGCCACTCAGCAGCGACGCTCCGTGACGCGAGGCGGGCGCGCGCCTGACGCCCTCAGGCTATTGGCTGGAGCCCGACAAGCTTGTCTGAAGCGTGGAGGGAAAAGGCAGCAGCCGGGAGGCGGGAGGGGAGGGGCGCGGGGCCCCGGGGAGCACCTGCAGGGCCGGGCTGGGCGAAGCCAGGACTGGCTGGAGCCATCGGGGCTCCGGCCCCCTTCCGAAAGGACTAAATAAATCCCTGGAAGCAGGGGACGGGAGGAAACGGCTGCACCACGCAGGTGTTTGGGGGAGTGAAGGCGATGGTTAGGAAGGGTCGGGAAAGGAGGGTTGGAATGGAGAATTCCCGACCTTTCCTAAGCATCCAGGGACGAGTGAGGAGGCTAAGATGCCGTGAGGACCGCAAGGAGATGGCCGATGTGAGAGGAGAGACATTGTCAAAGGAGATTCCATGAGCTTGGGCAACTGGTTGAGTGAAAGGGTGAGATCGGGGGGCAGCCAGGTAAAGAGAGCCGGCAGGTGTATGGGAAGAGAGGCCTGGAGCTGGGGAGATTAGAGCAAAGGATATACATGTTTAAGGACTCAGAGTCAAGTTGCACCTCTGCTGCTGTGACCTTTCGGGAGTCGCAGCCCTTCTGGGCCAAGTTTGTTGGGAAAATGAAGAATTTGGGCAGCATGACCTTCAAGCAGCTAGGTGGCACGGTGGTAGAGCCCTGGTCTTGGAGTCAGGAGGACGGGAGTTCGACTCCAGCCTCAGAGTGTGGCTTGGGCACTCAACCCTGCTTGCCTCACGTCCAGAGCGATCTCCACTGGTTCTCATTCATATCTGGCCCCTGGACCCAGATGGTTCTGGAGGAGAAAGTGAGGTTGGTGACCTCGCGCAGACCCCCTCACTCAAATTCAGTTCATGTACTCGTCATGATATATCAACACCTCCCTGATGTTGTGATCTTCTTCAAAAATGAAGGGCAAAATATGCACTCTAAATCAATGATTTTTTGAAAATGAGATTTGTGATTGAATAAGATAGTGATTGAAATTATGGGAGTGAACAAGACAGACCCGGGGAGGATCACAAGATTTTAAAAGGTCTTTTATTTCATAAGGTCATTTGTAAGCTGTTCTACTAGATTGGCAGGACTAGAAAGCCAAATCAAAAGAATTAAGGAATTGGAGCCAATGAATATAGACTTTCCATAATTCTGACAATGAAATAAGGTTAAGTTGTCTTTTCTTAGGATGAGGAGAGACCCATGCCTGATCATAATCAAAAGAAGTTACTAGCAGAAGTTATGATTGAAGATTAATGAGAGGAGTGATAGAACAAAATCCTGTCCTTTTGTCCAAACTATTCCCCATGACTGGAATACATTTTCCTCCCTTCCCTTTACCCTCCCTTACCTTTCTTTAAGACTAAGCTCATAGATCATGTCCTATAGGAAACTTTTCATGATCCCCTAGTTAGTATTCTCTCACTTCTAAAATTACAGTGTATACGCAGTAAACGACCATGGTAATCTAGTATTTAATAAACCCAAAGGTCCAAACTTTTGTGGTTAAAAACTGAACATATGGCAGAAATATTTGGGAAAACTGGAAAACAGTTTGACAGAAATTAGGCACAGAACAACATCTCATGTTGTATATCAAGATAAGGTAAAATGGATTTAGACTTAAAGGATGAAGTCATCTGTAAATTTGGAAAGCATAGAAAAATACATTTGTCACATTTATGAATAAGGGAAGAGTTTATAACCAAATAAGAGATACAGAGCATCACAGGATATAAAATGGATAACTTTTAATACATGAAGCTGAAAAGTTTTTGCCTAAGTAAAACTAATCCAACCAAAATTAAAAGGAAAACTGGGGGGAAATTTCTTTTCCCCAAGTTTCTCTGATAAAGGCCTAATTTCTCAAATATCTAAGGAAACTGAGCCAAATTTATAAAAATAAGAGTCCTTGATAAATGGACAAAGAATATGAACAAGCAGTTTTCAGAAGAGATCAAAGCTATCAATAGTCATGAAAAATACTCTAAATCATTACTGAGCAGAGAAATACAAATTAAAATAGCATAAAAAACAGATTAGCTAACATGACAGAAAATGCTGAAGGGGGTGTGGAAAAATTGGAACACTAATGCATTATTGCTGGAGTTATGAATTAGTCCAACCATTCTATACACATCCTTTCAGCCTTATACTACTAGATCTGTACTCTAAAGAGATAAAAAAAAATTGGAAATGACCTATTTGTACAAAAATATTTATAGCATCTTTATTTTGTGGGGGCAAAGAATTGGAAATTGTGCACTAGGACATGTCCATCACTTAGAGAATGGCTGAACAAGTTGTGGTAAATGATTGTGATGGAATACTCTTGTCCTTTAAGAAATGACAAGCAGGATGCTCTCAGAAAGACTTAAAAAGACTCACATGAACTGATGCAAAGTGATATGAGCAGAACCAAGAGTCCATTATATATTAGTAACAGCAATATTTTAAGAAAGATCAATTGTGAAAGACTTAGCTACCTTCTCAGCAATTTGGTGATCCAAGAATGTTCCAAAAAAGTCATGAAGGAAAATATAATCTATATCCAGAGAAAGAACTATGGAATCTGAATGCAAATTAAAGCATACTAGTTTCCCTTTATTTTTTTGCTATTTTTTTGTGGCTTTTTTCTTTTGTTCTCTTTCTTCTTTAACAACATGATTAATGTGGAAATATGATTACATGATTTCACATGTATAATCTATATGATATGGCTTGCCATCCTTGAGAGAGAGGGAGAAAAAAATTGTAACTCAAAAATCATAAAAAATGAATGTTGAAAACTATTCCTACATGTAATTGGAAAAATAAAATATTATTTACAAAAAAAGAAAAAAGAAGGAAAGACTTAAGCTACTTTGATCAAGAAAATAACCTCAAACAATTCCAATGAACCCATGATGAAAAATGTATCTTGTAAAAACTTTTTTTAATTAAAAAAAATTTCTTTTTCTTTGTAACATATCTAATATGGAAATGTTTTGTATGACTTCACATGTATATTGATATAATTGATATAAAATTTCTTGCCTTCTCATTTGAAGGGAGAGGGGTGGGACAGAGGAAGATAATTTAGTATTCAAAATTTTTTAAAATGTTAAAAATTTATATGCAATTGGAAAATAATATAATTAAAATTTTAAAAATCAAATTACTGTGTATGTACTTATGTAGTATATATGTGTGTGAGCAGATTTTATTCTCTACCACTCATCCATCAAGTTGATATAAATATAGAAAGTAAAAGGTAGGCAACAGATAACCCAGGAATTAGTATGTTGACATGTCTAAGGCATGTCAAAGACATGTCTATAATCTTATCCCTTACAAAGGATCAAATGTTTTCTGATTAATTTAGAAGGAAACCCTAGTCATTGACTGGCCAAAGACTGCCCAGCAATAAGACAATTCTGAAGGACTTTGTATGAAAAATGCAATCCATCTCTAAAGAAAAAACTGATAGAGTTTGGATGTTTACTTTTTCCTTGTTTTATTTTCTTTTACAACATAACTAAAATGGAAATATGTTTTACGTGGTTGCACATATATATTCTATGTCAAATTGCTTGTCTTCTCAGTGAGTCAGGGGAGGGGAGAAAGAGAGGATTTGGAAATAAAAAAATTAAAAACAAATGTTAAAAAATTACTTTTCTTTTTTTAAGGCAATGGGGTTAAGGGACTTGCCCAAGGTCACACAACTAGGTAATTAGTAAGTGTCTGAGTTCAGATTTGAATTCAGGTCCTCCTGATTCCAGGGCCAGTGCTCTATCCACTGTGCCACCTATCTGCCCCCCAAAAATTAATTTTATAAGTATTAAGGGAAAATAAAATATGAAAGAAATAACTCCTTAATTTATTAATTCTGTCAGCCAACAAGCATTTTGGAGAAGGAAGTGGTAAAATACACCAGTATTTCTGCTATGAGTCCCAGAGGGTTAGACATGACTGAAAGGCCTGAAAAAAAAGCAACAAGAAGAATTTTGTAAGTGTTTACCATGTCCTAGGCACTGTGCTAAGTACTGGCAATATAAATAGAAACAGAAGGAAAGACAACTCCCGCCCTCAAGGACCCTATATTTTAATGGAGAAAGACAGTGACTAAAAGGGAATTGAAAAAGAGAGGGTGGGATGGGGGTGGGCCATGAATAAGGGTTGGATAGGGAAAGTCCTGTGAAAAAGAGTTCATAGTGGAACTGGAAAGTGATGAAGATATCTTTGGTGTGCACCTCCTCTTTCCATTGTAAAGTCTAGGAGTCTAGAAGAAACCAGCCAAACTGAAACCTCATGAGTTAAAAATTTTTCCAAAGTGAGGCCAGGGGTGGAGTGAGTTTCCAAGGGGAAGAGATTTCCAAAGCAGTCTAGAGTCCTGGGGAGATAAGTAGCCTGGAAAGGGACTGATCTCTCCCTTTATACAAAGAAAAAACAATTAAGCTAAAGAACAAAGATAATTTCTATCACTTGCTGCACACTTAGTTTCATCCCTTCCATCATCTCCACTAATCCTTCTACAAAAGGAAGCATGATTCATTCATATCTCTTCTGCACCATGATTGGTTGGCATGCACAATTAATCTGAGTTTAGTTTAGATCAGTGGTGATAATAGAAATGGTGCCACTCATCTGTCCATAAGGCTCCCTGAAGCTTCATATTGACTTAGTTTGAAAATAAAATGTTATATATTTTTATTGCATTTTTATTTTATTAAGACATTTCCCAAATACATTTTAATGTGATTCTGGTCAGCCTGAAGGACATGTATTTGACATCTGTGTTGTAAATAATATTTTCAAGAACTCAGTAGTGAATGAGTTGAGGAAGATGGGACAGTAACTGGACATGTTCTGAATCTGGTTTCCACCAATTATTCTCAGATCTACCTAGCCCTAATCTCTCGGCTGACTTCCAACCTCTCATCTACAGACTATGGAATATATCAAATTGGATGTCCCATTGACTTCTTAAATTCAACCCTTTCAAAATCAAACTCATTATCTCTCCCCCTATCTCTCCTAATCCTTTTCTCTTCTTAATTTCTCTGTTACCATTGAGATCCCTCCTGGTTATTGATGCCTCATGACCAGGTTGGTATTCTCACTCATTTCAGTTGTGACCAATATGGGGTCCTCTTGGCAAAGATACTGGAGTGGTTTGCCATTTCCTTCCCTAGCTCATTTTATAGATGAAGAAACTGAGGGAAATAGGGTGAAGTGACTTGCCTAGAGTCATACAGCTGCTCTTTTGGCCACAAAGCTCTACCCACTCCAGTCCACCAAAATGTAGGATACCCCTTTCCCACAATAAACTCCAGTGGTTCTCTGTTACCTCCAGGATCAAATATAATATATATAATATATATAAAATATAAACATATATATATAAAATATACAAAATAAAAAAATTATTTGTTTGGCATTTCAGGCTTTTTTAAACTTGGTGTTCACTCCCCAAATACTCACCTTTCCAGTCTTTTTAGACCTTATACCAGCCTCTCTTTGAAACAGGGACACTGACTTTCCTGACTTTCAATTCCATCTTCCTACTCACACACCTCTGGCTGTCCCCTGCCTAGAAGGAGTTCCCTTCTCATCCACTAAAATCTCACCTGCTAGAGGAAAGTCTTTCTCTATCTCCCTTGATTCCAGCACTTTCCTTCTGTTAATTACTTCCAATTTATCCAAGATACATCTTACTAGTTAGTTTCATGATGGCAAGAGTTCTGGATAATGCTCTCTTTCCAGTCACTAATGGGATGAAGCAGGGTTGTATGCTTACTCCAGAGCTTTTTAGCAGGATGGTTTTCAGTGGATGTCAGACATCTTCAACAAGGACAAAAACAGCATTACAATCCGCTATAGCACCAACATAAATTATTTAACTTGAAAAGGTTTCAAGCCAAGATTAAAGTGCAGGGAGAGTTGATGCATGCTCACAGATTATTGGAAACTCTATGCAGCCTCTGAGGCTTAGATGCAACAAAGTATGAAACTATCACGATTTTGGTGTAACAATTAACACCAAGAAAACATAGGTTCTACCAGTCTGTACCATGTCATCCTTCATGGAACCATTGGTTACAGCTCAATAATTTTAGATAAACGTAGAGTTGAAATAATGAAGGGCAAAATGAGCTGAATGAAAAGAATGTTGTATGCAGTAACAGCAATATTATTTTAAGAACAACTTTGAGTGACTAAGTCATTTTGACCAACATAAATACCCAAATTAACTACCAAAGGATCTGTGAAGGAAAATCAAAGAAAGAACTGATAAATAGAAGAATGTACAGAATGAGTTTTCATACATACACACATACACACACACATATGCATAGATGTTAATCTCTAATGGTAGGCATCTCTAAGGGTAGGTGGGGGAGGGGAAAGGAAAAAAGGAAAAATAAAAAATTAGGTGATATCTTTATTATATATTTAAAAGGAATATTAAGCTGTGCATAATAGATTTGCAATTTCATGTGAAATCATTTCCCCCTATTCTATATTATAGAAATACTTGTTTTATTTCTTAAGTTCAGAATAAAATAACTTTTTTAAAAAAGCAAAGGGAGAAATTTTGAATGCTGTTAATATACTTGGCAGTATACTTTTCAGAGATGTCCACAGAAATGATGAGGTTGACACATCAGTGTTTGGGAGGCTCTGTGTTGACCTCATTGTTGTACGCCTGTGAAGCCTGGAGAGTCTACCAGTGACCTGTCAGGAAACTGAATAGTTTCCATCTGAATTGTCTTAGGAAAGTTCTGAAGATCACCTGGCAGGATAAGGTACTGGACATGAAATTCTTTCTCCATCTGAACTGCAAAGGATTCAAACTCTACTCCAGAGAGTGTAGTAGAGTTCTAATGAGCTGGCCATGTTTGTTTGAATGCCAAACATGCTTTTGCCTAAAGGTAAGAGGTCAGAGGAAGTGATACAAGGACACTCTCAAGATCTCTGAAGTACTTTGGATTGATTGTGAGTCATAGGACACATTGACACAGGACTCCCAGCATGGTGTGCTTGCATCAAAGAATATGTTATAAGTGGGAATGAAGGAGTACCATAGGTCACAGAGCACTGGCTGGAGTCAGAAAGACCTGAGTTCAAATCTAACCACATATACTTAGCAGCTGTGTGATCCTGGGCACTTTGTCTCATTTTCCCTATATGTAAAATGGAAATGATAATAGCACTTCTCTCCCAGAGTTGTGAAGATCATCTTCCTGAGATACTTATGAGTTGTGTCACCCCAGGCAAGTCACTTCATCCTGTTTGCCTCAATTTCCTCATTTGTAAAATGAGCTGGATAAGGAAATGGCAAACCATTCCTGAATCTTTGAAAGAAAATTCTGTGTGGAGTCATGAAGAGTCAGACTCAGTTAAACAACAAAAACTCCACTTCTTAGCTACTTCTTTTGTATTCCTTCCAGACCAGAGCTCAGAATCAGGAAGGAGGAGTTTTAGATTTCCATCCAGATTGAACCTTCATGGTTATATCAAGTTCCCCTCCCTCATTTTACAGTCAAGGAAGACAATTTAAGCGATTTGTTAAAGCTGAAAAGCTAGAAAGTAGTGGAGTGAGGATTTGAACTCTTCTGTTGACTGTTGTCCAGAGTCTCCTATGGAGATGCTACCTTCCTACCAACCATAGCTATTAAAACCTTAAAGGAAAGTTAGATGCCTCTACCTTTTCTGGGTAGAGCACTAGTCTTGAAGTTAGGAGGACCTGAGTTTAAATCCAGCTCAGACACTTACTAGTTACGTGATCTTGGGAAAGTCACTTAATTCTGATTGTCTCGCCTCCGGGACCATCTCCAGTTGTCCTTCATATTTGGTCACTGGACCCTCAAATCCAATTCACAGGCATGTTGTGAAATTACCTTTCTGATGTCATGTCTTCTTTGAGAATGAAGAGCAAACATCAGCAGCAGCGTTATCATTAAGGCCTTGGCTCTGTTCAATGGTTCATCAGCAGAAGCAGATGTCAGTAGAAAGAAGAGATATTTTCACATGCTTTGCTGCTGCTTCCTGAGGACTTCTGGGCTTCTCCATTTTCCTAGTGGCTGAAACCAAAGATGTCCTACTTTTCTGTTTGTAAATCCAGCTCTTAACATAGGGCTTTGCACATAAAGTAAGCCCTTGGTTAATGCTCATTCATTCGTAGTACTGTGATGTTTGGATATAAAGTTGAGGACACTGGGGAAGTTAGGGGGACCATAGCTGGATAGAGCATCTGCCCTGGAGTCAGAGGGACCTGAGTTCAAATCCAGTCTCAGACACTTAAGTACCAAACTGTGTGACCTTGGGTAAGTCACTTAACCCCATGCCTTGCAAAAAAAAAAGTTGAAGATAAAGGGACAAGATGGCATCATGAGTTAGCAGTCTTTATTTACTATTTGTGACTCTAGAGTAAGTTTCCACAATTGTAAAAATAATAGCTTTGCATTTATATAATGCTTTAAGATTTACAAAGTTCTTTAGAAATAGCTCATTTGCAAAAAAAAAATAAATAGCTCATTTAATCCCTCATTTGAGGGAGGGGCTAATAATAATCCATATTTTACAGATGGGGAAACTGAGTCACAAAGAGCTGATCCTGAAGGTCCCCTTAAATTCTCAAAGCCTTATCCCCCTGGAGCCTGCACATTAGGCCGGGGTACATGGAGGTGAGGGGATATGCTGAACCCCTGTTTGGGACCACGTGCTCATTCATAAACAGTGCCTTCCTCCTCTCCAAGACATAAATACGGAAGCACTTCGCCTGGCGCATGCGCACCGAGGGAGGCCCCCCCCCCCCGCCCGGCCTTTTATGGCAGCTCCTTCCGACGTCTCAGAAAGGTTTCCGGTGATTGGCCAGTTAAAAATCAGCCTTTGGATTGGCTCAAAAGGCCCGGAAGTTTTTGAAGGTTGGGATTTTTGTTGCCGTAGCAACCGTGGTACCAAGTCTTTCTCTTTTCCGGATTTGTTTTAAACTCTAGGTAGGAGAGGTTGGATGGGGAGGGCAAAGGAGGGTGGGCCTCCAGACCTCGTGACCCCGTCCTCCTCAGCGGTGAAGAGCTCTGAGATAAGGGGAGAGGGTCCACGGGGGGCGGGGGGCATGGTGGGGAGACCCCCCGCCCGCCGATCAAAGGGATGGAGAGGCATAACGTCTGCCTCGAATCGCAGCTTTTGGGTTTTTTTTTAAACTTTGGGAGGATTTCTGAGCCTTCTGGAGCGTCAGTCTCTTCATCTGTGAAAGGGGGTTGCTGGGGGCCACCCTGGCCTGCCTTCCAGGGAGGGGGGGTGCCGGGAGATTCAGGTTGCAGACCCCCAAGTGCTATGGAAACCGTTATTTGGTTCGCCCCTTCCCCATCCTTTACAGGAAGCCTTTCCCAAACCCTTCTCAAGGCTAGAAAGGTGTCCTTATTAACAATTAACAATTATTAACAACGTATCCTGTCTACACCTTGTTTGTACATAATCTCTTGCCGGGTTTTTTTTGGTGTGTGTGTGTGTTTTTTTGACAAGGCAGTGGGTTAAGTGACTCGGCCAAGGTCACACAGCTAGGTAATTATGAAGCATCCGAGGCCCGCCTTGAACTCAGGTCCTCCTGACTCCAGGGCCGCTGCTCACCCTTGCATATTGTTTTGTTAAAGGAAAATTCTGTGTTTGGTGTTTTACTTTGATTAAGGAGGCAACATTCGGGGAAAAAAGAATTATTTCAAAGCAGGACAGATCCCTGGATTCAAGATGATAATTTTCATAGTGAGATAAAGACAATTCAGACAGGCCAATCAAAAGGGAAAGAGCCATTGCATCTCAGCACCAGAGGCCAATATATGAGGACTAAAAGGTAGGAGTTAACCTCTATCTGATGTTACCAGGTACTACAAAAAGCTGTAGTTTGGGTGATACTTCCCCAACAGGGGTAACAGCATAACTTTCAATATTTCCTTCTTGAGACTGAGCTACACAGAAGTAGGAATTGTCTTTTACCTTTGAGTCTCCTATGCCTGGTTTAATTAGAAGTTTGGGACTCTATTGAGTCCTTTATACCTTTGATGTCCACCTGAGCCACCTAACACTTATCTGTGGCTCCAAGAAGCTGTAGCATCTACAGTGACCACACCACTGTAAACCATTTCAGTTAAACTAGGTTGTGAGTAAACTGGGGTGGTTTGTGAGTTAGTGGGTATCTTATCTCAAGCATGTGAAGACTTTCTGGTGGAATGGATGGATGAGAACAATTCATTCTAATGGCCATGAAGGCAGCTAAAGCAGGCATTGTAGAAGTGCTTAGAGCTTGGTTAGACATTGAAGGCCAAGATCATCCAATGGATCTCAAGCCACCACCAGATGTCTTGACTATGACTATGGAAGAGAGAGAGAAACTGATGACTTCATGTAATTTTTCCTCACCTAAATCCAGTTTATACACTGATCAAAAGACATCACCATACCATTTTACCATTCCTATATCAAAGCCCTGTGACTACAGGCAAGTGACCACAAATGACCACAGCAAGTGTGGGTACACTGGGAACTGTAGTTAACAATCTTTCACACAAGTGGTAGGGCTGTCTCCTCACTGGAAGTAATGGTGGAATTTGGCAGCCCCCAGGTGTCTGAGCAGGCCTTTTTAAATTGCCCTGCTCTTCTCTTGGTGTGAGAAAGGGACTAGAAAAGGTGCCCTAAAAATTGTCTGCTTACCTGACCCTGGCCTGATTATCAAGCAGGCAAGGATTCCTTTGTACTGTTGGAACACAAAAAATTGTATAAAAACTTCATCAAAGATGATTCCACTTGCCATTGGTACATGGAATATATGTTCCATCAGCCAGCACCACACCATTCATATGTGGAACCATTGATTATAGCAAATGGAGAAGTTTTGAATACTCTGGATAAGTCCCCAAAGAGTAGAGGCTACTTTATTCTTTCTCAGCATTTTTAGGAATAATTCTGTAGTGGCTATTTTCCTAAAACAGTATATTTCAAACTCCCACTGTAATGCTTTCCCTTAACAACCAGTCAGTAGATTAAATCTGCTATAGCAAAGCCATTTACTAAGAATAATAGGTATGAAACATTACTTGGGTACCAGTATCCCCCCAAAACACACATAGTCTATGAAGTCTATGAAGATGGGGAGAAGAGAAGGCTTAGATTTATAGGAGAATGGTTTCATTGAACTCAGACATTTTTGAAAGTCTTCATGAAGTTTACTGCAGAGTATAATTGATGACTAGATCAACTGGATTCTTTGAGAGACACATCAACTCTCTTTAAAAAAAATAACTCAGAAGGCAACACAAAGCTAGGAAGCTCTTGGAGTTTTTCCAGAAACATTTTAAATGAAGCCTCAACATAGACCTTAAAGTTCAGATCCCATAAAATAAAAAAGTGAAATAAGTTCTCAACTCAGGATAATGAGGAAGAACTTCAGTAAAGGTCTGTTTCTTCTAGGGAAAAGGGAAGCATAATCCCAGCATAGGTGGGAGAACTAGAAAGTCAGTGGGAGATTTTTTGCCACAGTGCAGATCAGATCAAGGCTTAGCAAACCAGAGTTGCCAGCAATGAGGGTCCCAATCCTAGCTCAGAAGACAAAATTCAAGCCCTGGGAATGCTGCTGCAACAGATGGGATTGAGTTGGGTTACCCTAACATAGGGAACAAACCTCTGCATAGACAATAACTTGGTCTAAAGGAGAAAACAAATCTCTGCATAGGCAATGCCATAGGTAAGTGATAAGCCAGGGACCAGATCCTGGCCCCAGCACAAAAAGCTGGGAACCATATTCCCTGTGCCCCAGGAGCAGAGCTATCAAAATGGGCACCCCTCCCCCCCCCACAAAAAAGTACTCACCATAGAAAGCTACTATTCTGATAGGGATGATAAAAATGCCATCTCAGAAGAGGAAAGCAGTGACAAAATTCTTACGTGGAGTGTATGTCCTCAGAATTCAAAAGGACCTCTTGGAAGAGCTCGAAAAGGATTTTAAAAATGAAGAGGATGAAGAATGATAGAGATAATAAATGAGAGCCATGAAGGAGAATTATGAAAAATTGACTGAAGAAATCAACTCTAAAAGTTAAAAATGAACAATAGGAAAAAGAATATAACTCATCAAAAAATAAAATTAACCAACTAGAAAAGGAAAACAACTCTAAAGGTAAAATTAACCAACTGGAAAAGGAAGCACAAAAACTAACTGAAGAAAATAAAAACATAAAAATTGAACATGTGGAAACTAATGACTCTATGAGACACCAAGATTCCATCAAACAAAACCAAAAGTAGAAGAAAATGTAAAATACCTCTTAGGAAAAATGACTGACCTGAAAAATAGATACAGGAGAGATAATTTATGAATTATTGGTCTACCTGAAAGCCTCGATGAAAAAAGATTCTGGGAAATATCTTTCAGAAAATCATTTTGGAAAACTGCCCTAATATTCTAGAAAAAGAAGACAAAATAGTTCTTAAAAGAATCCAACAATCACCTCCAGAATGAGATCCCAGAATAAAAGTTCCAAGAAATATTGCAGTCAAATTCAGAATTCTCAGCTAAAGGAAAAAAATAGCAAGCAGCTAAAAAGCAATTTAAACATCAAAGAACCACAGTCAATATTATACAGGATTTATCAGCTTCAACATGAAAGGATCAGAGGGCTTGGAATATGACATTACAGAGGGCCAAAGGACCTTAGATTACAACCAGGAATCAACTGCTCTGCAAAATTCAGCATATTATTTTTTCTTTTTTTCTCAGCGTATTCTTTCAGAGAAAAAGATACATTTTCAAGGAAATAGAGGAATTTCAAAATTATCTAATTAAAAAAGCCCAGAACTGAACAGAAAATTTGATCTTCAAGTGCAAGATTCAAGAGATGCATAAAAAGGTGAATGGAAGGGGGAGAAATGTGAGTCAGGAACATTAAACTATGTACATTCCTACACAAGAGGATAATCCTTTTAAGTCTTGGGAATTTTATTTCTTAGGATAGTTAAAAGAAGCATACTTAGAGTATGGGTATAGATTAATCATGAAAGTGATGATGCCTTAGCTGATACTTTATCATGAGTGTTGAGTATAATTGGAGGGAGTGTACTTTGAGACTGTGGCTACAAATGGATCATTAAGTGATTTTGCTTTTCATCATATTTTAGCTCACATGGGTTGTATTTCTATTGCAACAGTGGGAAAGAGTATACTTCCAGGGTCTGGACATAAATAGATCATGAAGTAATTTTGATTTACCTGATACTTTAGCTCATGAGCATTGTATTGAAGGTACTTGGAAAGAGTTATAAAGTGATTATTATTTGAGGATGCTTCTGGCTCTTGGGAAGTGTATTATATTGGGACAGTTGAGCTGAATATACTAGGACTGTAGGTATAAAGTGATGATGAGGTAATGTTGCTTATAAATCAATCAGTCAACCCTTGAGAACTGTACTTCTATCAGGACAGATTAAAGGGAATATAACTTGATAGGTTGTGGGTACAAGACAGGTTTAAACCAAGATTTGAAAAGAAAAAAATTATACTAGAAGAAGGTGAGGCATTAGAGAATAAATAACACCACATTAAGAGGCAAAAGACTGATTATAGTAGAGGGAAAGAAGGGAGGGAGAGAGCACTTAAGTAAATCTTGCTCTCAATAGATTTGACCCAAAGAGGGAATAAAATACATTCCCAATTTGGTTAAAAATTTATCTGAACTTGAAGTAAATGGTGGGGGGGGGGAGGGAAAAAGGGACTGATAAAAAGGAAGATGAAAGTAAAAGTAAAGATAAAGCTAAAGTTAAAGTTAAAAATAAAAATAAAAGGGAGAAGGAAAGGGCAAAAAGGGCTGATAGAAGGACTGAGCAAGAGGCAGCAGTCAGAAGCAAAACTTTGGTGAGGAGGTATAAGGGGAATGGAATGGAAAGAGGAAAGTTTAAATGGGTGAGGATAGCACAGAGGGAAATATAGAATTAATAATCATAACTGTGATGTGAATGGGATGAACTCTCCCATAAAACAGAAGTGGATAGCAGAGTGGATTAAAAACCAGAATCTTACAATGTGTTGTTTGCAAGAAACATTTGAAGCAGAGAGATACAAATGGTAAAAGGAAAAAGATTGGCGCAGAATATATTATGCTTCAGCTGAAATAAAAAAAGCAGGGGTAGCAGTCATTATTCCAGCCAAAGCGAGAGCAAAAAATATATCTCAAAGGAAAAAGAAAGGAAACTACATCTTCTTAAAAGGTATCATAGGCAATGAAATAATAGCATTATTAAACATATATGCTATATATAATATATGCTATACATAAACATATATTATCTATCTATCTATCTATCTATCTATCTATCTATCTATCTATCTATCTATCTATACACCAAGTGGTATAGGATCCAAATTCTTAGAGGAGAAACTAAATGAGTTGCAGTCAGACATAACTGGTTGGTTCTTGTCCATCATTATTGAAGAAGACCAAAATGAAAACACTATGTTTGAGACAAATTACTGTATGTCAAACTGTGGCTGATAAGACCAGCTCAGAATGCTCTATCACAGGTTGGGAACAAATCGTCCATGTGAATGCCTGGGGTGTGTACTCTAAACTTATGTATGTCACGTTACCTTTGAGCTGCTTCAATTTTGCCTTCCTCATTGATGAGGGCACACCATGCTGGGTGGTCCTATGCCAGTGTTTCCCATACTGTACAATCAATTTTAAAGTTCTTCAATAAGACCTTCAGGGTGTCTCAGTATTGCTTCTTCTGACCCCCTTGTGAGTGCTTGCCTTGTGCGAGTTCTCCATAAATAATTTTTTTTAGCAAGTGTACATCTAGCACTTTAACAATGTGTCCAGTCCATCATAGTTGTATTCTCTTAGTAATGTTGGAATGCTAGGCAGTTTAGCTCAAGAAAGGACCTCAGTGTCTGGTGTCTTCTCCTGCCAGGTGATCTTCAGAATCTTTCTAAGACAACTTAGATGGAAGCATTTCAGTTTCCTGACATGTCCAGATTTCATAGGCATATAGCAATGAGGTCAGTACAATGGCTCTGCCGTTTGGTAGTCACCAAAGGGCATCTAGGTGGTGTTAGTGGATAGAGCACTGGCATCGGAGTCAGGAGGACAAGAGATTGAATCTAATCTCAGATATTTGCCACTAACTATCTGAGTGACTCTGGTCAAGTTGCTTAACTTTGATTGCCTCACATTCAGGGTCATCTCCAGTCATTCTGATTCATATCTGACCATTGGACCCAGATGACTCTGGAGGAGAAAATGAGGCTGGTGACTTAGCACAGTACCGTCTCAAAAAAAAATCCAAAAGGAAGACACGGATAGCAAAACAGTAATGGGGGAATCTCAACCTTCCTCTCTCAGAATTAGATAAATCTAACCACAAAATAAAATATGATAGATATCTGTCTAAAATTGAATTGGGATAAAAGGGAATATGCTTTTTCTTTGAAGTCTATGGCACCTACACAAAAACTGATCATGTACTAGGGCATAAAACCTCACCATCAGATGCAGAAAAGCAGAAATATTAAATGCATCCTTTTTAGATTATTATGCAATAAAATTACCTGTAATAAAGAGCCATGAAAAACAGTAATTGGAAACTAACCAAATTTTAAAGAATGAATTAAACAAAAAAATCATAGAAATAATCAAATATTTCATCCAATCCAAGACAGTGATGAGTTATCATACCAAAACTTGTGAGATGTAACCAAAGCAGTTTTTTGAGGAAATTATATATCTCTAATTGCTTATATGAATAAAATAGAGAAAGAAGAGGCCAATGAATTGGGAATGTAACTAAAAACTGGAAAAAGAACAAATTAAAAATTACCAATTAACTACCAAATTTGGAATTCTGAAAATCAAAGGAGAAATTAATAAAATTGAATGTAAGAAAACTATTGAATAAATATTGAAATAAAACTAAGTCAGTTTTATGAAAAAACCAATAAAATAGATAAACTTTTGATTAATCAGTTTAAAAAAGAAAGAAAATCAAGTTACCAGTATCAAAAATGAAAAAAGTGAACTCATCACCAAATAATAGGAAATTAAAGTAACAATTCAGAGCTATTTTCCCAACTGTATACCCACAAATTTGACATTGTAAGTGAAATGGATGAATATTTACAAAAATATAAGCTGCCCATATTAACAGAAAAAGAAATAAAATACTTACATAGCCCCATTTCAGAAAAAAGATATTGAAGAAACTCCCTAGGGAAAAATATCCTGGCTAGATGGATTTGCAAGTGAATTCTACCATACATTTAAGGTACAATTCCAATTCTATATAAATTATTTAAAAAATAAGAGTTCTGCCAAATTCCTTTTATGATACCAATATGGTACTGATACCTAAACCAGGAAGAGCCAAAACAGAGTAAGAAAATTGTAGATCTCCCTAATGAATATTGATGCAAAAATTCAAAATAATATATGTATAATAAATAATTTATCTACAAATTTATTTAAATGAATAAGAATAATTAAATTTTAGCAAAAAGATTACAAGTCATTATTAAGATAATACCATGATTTATTTCCAGGATAATCACCATGATCAGGTAAGATTTATACCAAATAGGTAGGAATGGTTTAATATTAGGAAAACAATCACCATAATTGACCTATAAATAACAAAATTAATAGAACCATATGATTATTTCAATAAATACTTGAAGGCCCTTTGACAAAATACAGCACCCTTTCAGGTTTTCCTTAAAATGATAAGTAGTATCTATCTAAAACCATCAACAAACATTACATATAATGGGGATAAACTCACAGCATTTTCAATAAGATCAGTGGTGAAAAACAAGGATACTCATTATCACCACTAGTATTCAATATTGTATTAGAAATGTTAGCTTTAGCAATAAGAGAAGAAAAAGAAATTGAAGAATTAAAATAGACGATGAGGAAACAAAATTTTCATTCTTTGCAGATGATATAATGGTATACTTAGAGAACCCTAGAAAGTCGACTAAAAACCTGCTTGAAACAATTAACAATTTTAGCAAATTAGCAGTTTATAAAATAAACCCACATAAATAATCATTTCTATATATGACCAATAAAGCCCAAGAGCAGGCAATAGAAAGATAAATTCCATTTAAAGTAATTTTAGAGGGAGCAGCTAGGTGGCGCAGTGGATAGAGTACCAGCTCTTCAGTTAGGAGAACCTGAGTTCAAATTCAACCTCAGACACTTAATAATAACCTGTGTGCAAGCACTTAACTCCTTTTGCCTTGCAAAAACCAAAAAAAAAAAAAAAGCAATTGTAGAATGTAAAGATTATCAAACTGCCTTCTGTGTGGGAGGGTGGGGGGAGGGAAGCAAATTTGGGGAGATAATTGTAAAATTCAAGAAAAAATAAAGTAATTGAAGACCACATAAAATACTTGGAATCTACTTCCCAAGACAAACCCTAAAACTATATGAATAAAATTTACAAAGTCAGATCTAAACAATTAGAAAAATATCAATTGCTCATGAATAGGCAGAGCTAATACAATAAAATGACATTTCTACCCCAAACAAATTACTTAGTCAGTGCCATACCATTCAAACTACAAAAATCTATTTTACAGAGCTAGAAAACAATAGAACAAAATTCATCTAGAGCAACAAAAGTCAAGAATATCAAAGGAATTGTTGAAAAAAATGTAAAGGTTCTAGCTGAACCAGATCTAGAACTATATTATAAAGCAGCAGTCATAAAAACTGTCTGGTACTGACTAAGAGAGTATTGGATAAAGGATTAGATTAAGTACAAAAGAAACGGTAGTAAATAACTACAGTAATTTAGTGTTTGATAAACCCAAAGACATCAACTTCTGGGATAAGAACTCCCTATTTGACAAAAACTGCTGAGAAAACTGTAAAATAGTATGGCAAAAACTAGTCAGACCTTCATCTCATACCATACCCTATATCAAAATAAAGTCAAAATGGTATAGGATTTAGACACAAAGGGTGATATCATAAACCAATTAAGAGAGCAAGAGATACTCTATTGAATCTATGAAGAAGTGAGAAGTTTATGACCAAATAAGATGTAGAGAACATTATAAATTGTGAAACAGATTATTTTGACTATATTAAATTGAAAAGTTTTTGCACAAATAAAACCAATACAGCCAAGATTAGAAGGCATGCAGAAAGCTGGGAAACAATTTTTACAGCTATTGTTTCTGATAAAGGACTCATTTCTAAAATATATAGGGAACTGAATCAAATTTATAAGATTACAAGTCATTCTTCAATTGATAAATGGTCAAAGGATTTGAGCAAGTAGTTTTCAGGTGATGAAATAAAAGTTATAAGTCATATAAAAATGCTCCAAACCATTATTGATTAGAGAAATGAATATTTTTGTTTACATTTTATTTGTTTTCCAATTATATATAATAGTAATATGTACCTATCATTTTTTGTTAGGTTTTGAATTTTACAATTTTTCCCCCACCCTCCCTTCCCTTCCCCCCCCACAGAAGGCTGTCTGATAGTCTTTACATTATTTCCATGCTATAAATTGATGTAAATCGAATGTGTTAAAAGAGTAAACATAAGAGTAAACATAAACCCCCTCCCCCCACCAAGAAGATGAGAAACCTCAAGAATAGAGAGAAAAAAATGTACTTCAGTTTGTGTTCAGATTCCAATGGCTCTGTCTCTTGGGTGAGTTGCTTTATCATGAGTCCATCAGAGAAGTTGCTTCAATAATTTTCCCACAGTTGCTATTGCTAGCTGTACCTCCACTCTATTTCTCCCTGCTCTCTATTCTATTCTCTTTCTACTTTCATCCTGGCCCTGTCCAAAAGTGTATTGAATCTGTGTACCCTCTCCCTTGATCTTCCTTCTCTTCTATCACCTATTCCCCCTTTCCCTCCCCCTATTCCCCCCCATCCCATCCTTTTCTTCTCATTTTTCTCTAGGGTAAGATAGATTTCCTCACCCTGTTAAGTGTGTATTTTATTTCTTCTCTGAGCCATTTCTGATGGGAATGAAGGCTCACTCGTACCCCTTTGCCTTTCCCCCTTTCCACTCCATTGAAAAAGCTTTTTCTTGCCTCTTATGTGAAATTTCTTAACTTCTTCTCCATCTCCTTTTCCTTCCTCCCAGTACTTTCTTTTATCACCCATTAACTCCATCTTTTTACTATATTATATACCATTATATTTCTCTCCTTCCTATGTCCTGTCTATAAATGCTCTTTTTTTTTTGTTTTGTTTTTTGCAAGGCAAATGGGGTTAAGTGGCTTGCCCAAGGCCACACAGCTAGGTAATTATTAAGTGTCTGAGACCGGATTTGAACCCAGGTACTCCTGACTCCAGGGCCGGTGCTTTATCCACTGTGCCACCTAGCCACCCCCTATATATGCTCTTTCTAACAGCTCTTATAAATGAGAAAGTTCGTATGAGTTATCAATATCTTCTTCCTGTGCAGGAATACAAACAGTTCAATATCATTAAGTTCCTCATAGTTAGTCCTTCTCATCCACCTCCTCTATGGTTCACCAGAGTCCTGTACTTGGAGATCAAACTTTCTGTTCAGCTATGGTTGTTTCAATAGGAAAGTTTAAAAGTCCCCTGTTTCATTGAAAGTCCTTGGGGTGGCTAGGTGGCACAATGGATAAAGCACCGGCCCTGGAGTCAGGAGTACCTGGGTTCAAATCCGGTCTCAGACACTTAATAATTACCTAGCTGTGTGGCCTTGGGCAAGCCACTTAACCCCATTTGCCTTGCAAAAATCTAAAAAAAAAAAGTCCATCTTTTCCCCTGAAAGAGGATGTTCAGTTTTGCTGGGTAGTTGATTCTTGGTTGTAAACCAAGATTTTTTTGCCTTCCAGAATATCATATTCCAATCCCTAGGAGCCCTTAATGCCAGATCCTGTGTAATCCTGACTATGGAGCCTTGGTAGTTGAGTTTGTTTCTGGCAACTTTTAGAATTTTCTCTTTGATTTGGGAGTTTTGGAATTTGGCTATAATATTCCAGGAAGTTTTTCTTTTGGTATCTCTTTCAGGAGGTGACTGGTGAATTCTATTGATTTCTATTTTACCCTCTGCTTCTTGGATCTCAGGGCAATTTTGCTGTATTATTTCTTGAGAAATGAAGTCTGAGCTCTTCTCCTGATTGTGGCTTTCAGATAGCCCAATAATTTTTAAATTATTTTTTCTGGATCTGTTTTTGAGGTCAGTTGTTTTTCCAATGAGATATTTCACATTTTCTTCTAAGTTTTGACTTTTTCGGAAGAATTTTATTTCTTCCTGATTTCTTGCAAAGTCATCAGCTTCCTTTAGTTCCATTCTGCATTTGAAGGAGTTATTTTCTTCAGAGAGCTTTTTTATCTTCTTTTCCAGCTGGCCAATTCTGCTTTTTATTCTTCTCCTCATTTGCTTTTTGTTTTCCTTTTTCCATTAGACCTAAACTGGTTTTTAACATATTATTTTCTTAAGTATTTTTTTATATTTCTTTCACCAAGCTGTTGATTTGGTTTTCATTATTTTTCTGCATCGCTCTCATTTCTCCTCCTAGTTTTTTCTCTATCTCCCTTAATTGCTTTTCAGAGTCTTTTTTGATCTCATCCATAGTCTGAGCCCATTTTCTATTTCTCTTGGAGGTTTTGGATACAGTAGCTTCCATTGACTAAAATAATTCTTTATGGTCAGATTCTTCTTTTTTCTGTTGTTTACTCATTTCCTCATCCCAAGACAGCACTTCCAAGGCTTTAGGGTTTTTTTTTTTGGTGGGGGACACCCCACTGGGACCTTTATTCCTCCAAGGTCTTATGATCTCTTGCCTATGCTTTGATATGTAGATGGACCCATACTTCTCTCTTCCCTGGAGCTATAAGGAGGATCCTGCTATCTTAGTATGGAAGCCCAAACTGCAACCTGGATCTGAGTGTAAGCAAACAGCAGAGTCCTACCCCAAGGGAGAGCAGAGAAATCTCTGCAGTCTTCCCTGACCTCTTAACTGTCTCTGGGGGTACAGGCTGCTTTCTCCAGATTCTTGCTGAAGATTATGCAGCCGGTGCTCCCTTACTCCACACTCATTCTGGTGGAGCAGAGTTCTCTCTCTGCCCCTTCAAGCTGTTGCTGATGACCTCTGGGCTGTGCTGGGCTGTGCTGTGGCTTTTCTTCCAACCCCTGGTCCTGGTGAAACACACCTTTCCCACGGAACTTCTAAGTTATCTTGGACTGGGAAAATGTATCACTCAGTCTTTCTGTGGTTTCTGTCCCTCTAAATTTTGGCTAGTCATCTTTTGTTGGTTTTTGGAGTTTGGGGGGCGGGGAAGGAATTCCTGGGAAATGCTGTCTTCATGCTGCCATCTTGGCTCTGTCCCCTCGAGAAATGCATATTAAAACAACTCTGATGTACTACCTCACACCCAGCAGATTGACAAAGAAAATAATGTCGTAAAGAATTTGGAAAAATTGGGACACTAATACACTGTTGGTGGAGTTGTAAACTGATTCAACTATTCTGGAGAGTAATCTGGAACTATGCCCAAAGGGCAATCAAACTCTGCACTCTTTTGGTTCCAACAATACCACTACTTCAAAGAAATCATAAAACATGTTCAAAATGTTCAAAAATATTTGTAGAAGCTCTTTTGGTAGTGGCAAAGAATTGGAAATTGAGGGGATGCCCATCAATTGGAAAATGTCTGAACAAGTCATGGTATATGAATATTATGGAGTACTATTATTCTCTAAGAAATCATGAGCAACCAGACTTGAGAGAAGTATGGAAAGACTTTCATGATCTGATGCTGAGTGAAGTCAGCAGAATCAAGAGAACAACATTGTGAGATGGTTAACTATGAAGGATGTAGCTCCTCTCAGCAGTTAGTGACCAAGGGCAGTCCTGAGAGACCTGTTATGGACAATGCCATTTACATCCAGAGAAAAAGCTATGGAATCTGAATGGAGAACAAAGTATACTATGCACACTTTTTAAAACTTCTTTTATATTTTTTTCTTTCTTATGATTCCCCTCCTTAGTTCTAATTCCTCTTTCACAACATGACTAATATGGAAATATGTTGAACACAATTGTATATACATATAACTTTTTCCAGATTGTTAGCTGTCATGAGGATTGGGTAGGGAAGAAAAGATAGTAGAAAAATGTGGAACTCATAAACTTGCAAATGGATGAATGTTATAAACTACCCATGTATGTAATTGGAAAAATGCAATAAAATTATAAAAAATATAACCTATTTTATTTTAGGTTTTTGCAAGGCAAATGGGGTTAAGTGGCTTGCCCAAGGCCACACAGCTAGGTAATTATTAAGTGTCTGAGACTGGATTTGAACCCAGGTACTCCTGACTCCAAGGCCAGTGCTTTATCCACTATGCCACCTAGCCGCCCCCCTATTTTTAATATTAAAAAATTTGAGTTTCAGATTCTCTTCATTCCTTTGTTGCTCCCACATTGAGAAGTCAAGCAAGCAATATGATATCAGTGATACATGGGAGGTCATATAAAACATATTTCAATATTAGTCATTGAAAATAAGAAAAATAAAGAATACAAAAATATGCTTTAATCTGGACTCAAAGTTTATCAGTTCTCTCTCTTGAAGTGGGTAACATTTTTCTTTGTGAGTTTTGTTTAATTAACTAGGATTACTATATTGATCAGAATACATAAATCTTTTGATATTGATTATCATTACTTATTTCTTTTTCTGGGTAGAATGTTTTATCCTGCTTCTGCTCACTTCAATCTGAATCAGTTTATTTAAGTCTTCCACGATTTTATGAAATCATCCCATTATCTCTTCTTTTAGCATAATAAAATGCAGCCATAATCACATACCACAACTTGTTTAATCACCTAATTGATGGACATTCCCTTAATTTCTAGTTCTTTGTCACTGCTTTAATATTTTTGTTCAAATAGCTCCTTTTCTTTTTCCTTTGATCTCTTTGGGGTACAGACCTAGTAATGATATTGCTGGATATAAGACTATGTACAGTTTTATAACCTTTTGGCATAGTGTCAGTTTATCCTCTAAAATGGTTGGACTAGTTCACAACTCCACCAACAATGCATTAGTGCCCTAATTTTAATCACTTCTAATATTTGTCATTTTCCTTTTTGATCATATTAATCAATTTGATAGGTATGAAGTGATACCTTAGAATTGTTTTAATTTGTATTTCTCCAGGTTATGGCTGATTGATCAGAAATTGGGTTATTTATAGGACTATTGCTTCTGCTGGACAAGTTAACCTGCTGGACTCCCAGGTTGGGGCCTACTTTGTGGTACCTGTTATTAACTTGTACTGCATTATTTACCACCCCTACTATCTGGCTTAGTTACATATATATATTTTGTGTGTGTTTGTGTGTGTGTGTGTGTGTGTGTGTGTGTGTGTGTGTGTGTATGTGTGTATGTGTTGCTTTTTTGTCTTGTTTGGGCAACAACTCCAAGCCTAGGCCTGGCAGAAACCTTGGATCTGAGGTTCAGTATCTTTAGGAGAGATCATAGGAGCCAAAAAGGCTTTAATCCAATCCTTTCATTTTCCAGGTGAAAAAACTGAATTCCCAGGAGATTAAATGATTTGCCTAAGGTCACTTAATCTTTGGCAAATGAAACTAAGTATTAGAGATGGAATGTGAACACATATCCTTCTGATTCTAGAGACAGTGTTCTTTGCAATATTCTATGCTACTTCCCTTAGGACATAAAGGAGGTATAACTTCTTCTATTAAATAATTTTTCCCTTTTCAGAATTGGTTCCCTACTTTTGATTATATTGAAGAGTTTGTTATGTTTCCCCATTCTCCTCTTGGGTCCTTCAACACCAGCAAGAGGGACTGGGGACAGAGGTATTGTCTAAATTTGAGCCTAGTCATTATCTGTCTGGTCTCTTCATATGCAATAAGCCTTTGACCCTTTCTGAGCTATGGAATGTCTTCTTTGTATCTGAAAGTCTTTTCCTTTATAGTTTATTATTTCTGCTTTTGCCATATGACCTTCAACCTCCTTGAAGTCTAAAAGGGGCATATCCATACTTATTAAATGAATACAAGGCAGTTGAGAGAAGCTGTATGACTAGCTGGGGGTACTAGAAAGGTTTCCTGAAGAAGGTAACAATCCTTATTCTCAAAACAAATATGCCCCAAGTCATTTAATTTTTTGGCCTAGAGTTGGATCTTAGGCCATGTATAAGTGTTTTTTTGCAATCACATTTAATATTGTAAAAATTTTTAACAAGCTTATCCTTTGTTGTTTATATTTGATAATCTTTTTAAGATCTGTTCTTGAAACCTCCAACTTTTAGGAGTACTTAGAGAAGAAATTTTTTAGCTTGTACTTGTTAAGGCAGTGTAATCAATAGTTTAGGTAGAGCATAGGACTTCAACCTCATAAGAGGACCTTGATGGTGGTTATCAAGTTCAAGACTTCATTTTACAGACAACTTCAACATCTAACCTACAGCAGCATCCCATTTTCTGAGAAAGAAGCTTAATAAAAATATTTAAATTGACAATATAATTGCCACTTTTTCCTGAGGACCCATTTGATTTGGAAGGGAGTGTGGGTATTGGAATAAACCCTGTTGGACATGGGGATTCTAGAATACCCAATTTAGAATGTTGAATTTTTTTATCAGCCAGGCTAAGGTTGTTAAAAGATCATCCCTGCTTCTAACTCCTTATATAATCCTGGGTAAATCACTTCATCTTGCAAGACCAAAGCCTCCTCAGCTAAAAAAAATGAGGGTTTGGACAAGATGACTTTATATGCCTTCTGGCTGCAGGTCTACAATTCTACTATCCTATCTCAATCACTCAGTGATCATGGCTGTTAGATCATCCATAAAAAATCCAGCTCTTTGACTAACAGGGAGAATCTACTTAAAGTGTTTCTGCTCTAGACATATTCTCTTAGATCTACCCAGTTTAAGAGTTATTGTGGGAGTAGTTGCTTATGTGAAAGAATTAGGCAACTATTCCTTAGCCCTTAAGAGTAAAAGAAAAAAAAAGAATCACTAGTCTACGTATAGAAATTAAAGTTTTTCTGAATGCAAGGGAAAAAAGAAAATCTTTACCCTTAGGCAATAACAAGTCTAATTTCATCAGCATAAAGAGAGAACAGACTCTGGGCAATTTCCAGTGTTCTCCCCACATGTCATAGTCAGAACTCAATGTTCTTAGCCTAAAGCTCTGTTGGCAATAATAAAAATGATAATTTGAGAACAAGTGACCTCCACTGTTTTAGCAAGTATAAAAGAATGGAGTTTTAATCCTAGGGACAGGTTCATGGTTTAGAAGGAAAACATGAATTAATGTTTATAAAATAGAACAGTCCTGAAAGCAGATGATGTCTGCTTTCCAAATACCAGCCTAACTGAATAAAGAAGTGCTGATCTCCAGTTGGCTGGTCATTTGGTGATGAATTCCTGAGTCATGACAACCCACAAAACAAAGAAAAATACAAAATGATCTTCAGTCCTTTATGGCCTCTTTTTTTTTCTGTAGACAGTTGGATAGTTTTCCATTCAAACAATCCCACATGGGCTTTTCTTCAAGTTAACCATTGTACATAAGTATGCAGCAGACTGATTTATGTGTACTTTCCATTTCATGATGCAGAACATTAAAGAGATATGTACTCAAGGGTCAAGATTTGATAAAATTAATTTTTATTTATTCATCAAGGACATTCTTAAGTGAAATTGGCAAAGGAGATGAGAACTGCTAGGACAGTTTGATTCCATGACCTTCATTTGGGCTTAAAGATCAGCTGTTTGACCTACCGTTGCTTTTGACCAACAGTACAAATGCCCACCCAGTTGTTTCAGGATAAATTTGTCTTTCTCTAATCAATACTTATTTAGAGCATTTTTTGTAGAATTATAGTTAGCTTTGATTTCTTTGTCTGAAAACTGCCTGTTCATATCCTTTGACCATTTATAAACTATATAGTTGAGAAATGAGGCCTCTTTTAGGGAAACACTGTAAAAATTTTCCCCTATTTTCTATTTTCCTTCTAATCTTGTTTGCATTGGTTTTGTTTATGTAAAACATTTTTAATTTAATGTAATTTGGATGTTATACCATTTGGTGCATATACATTACATCCTTGTCTATGGTATCTTTTAGCAAAATTGGTATGGGTGGAAGAGAAACCAAGACTCTCTGAGGAAAGGCCAAACTGACACTCAGATTAGGATGTACCTGGTAGTTGCATTGTAATCAGGTATTACATTCTGGGGCTTGCTTGGTCTTGGTAGTGTGCCATGGTGCCTTGCTGATATGGGCATACTGATGAGTAGCTCAAAGCTGGAAGGGCTGAGAGGAAAGGCCATGCTGATGATTAGTCCATTGAGAGATAGGTTAGGATATATCAGGTTGTTCCATATCTGTTGCCAGATATCACATACTGGTGCTTACTTGGCATTGATGCTGCATTGTGGTGCCTTGCTAATATGGTAGGGAGCGAAACCAATTAAAGCAGCTTCTGAATCAGCCAGATCATCCCCAATAATTCTGTTTCTTATCAATCAAGTCATGGGATGGAACAGTTCTGGTAAAGGCACATGAAAAGGATTATTTGCACAGTATTCACCTCGCTATAATAAACATAATTGTGTAACTCAGACACCACCAATCACTTGCTTAGTCAGTGTGGTCCTCCTTTTTAATATTGAAGACTTTCAGTTTTTCTGCTTAGTTAGATTTTTTTCCTTTAGTTAGATCTATTGTTTTGCTTTGTCTGAAATCATGATTGCTCATCTTCCTTTTTAAAACTGTAAGCTGGGGGCAGTTAGGTGGCATGGGACAGCTAGGTGGCACAGTGAATAGAACACTGGCCCTGGAGTCAGGAGGACCTGAGTTCAAATCCAGCCTTAGACCCTTAATACTTGCTTAGCTGTGTGACCTTAGGCAAGTCACTTGGTTGCAAAAACCAACAAAAAAAGGTCAGCTGAAACAATAGATTCTACTCCATTCTCAAAGAGTAGATTATTATAGTCATTTACTACTATTTCTTTTTAATCTATCCTAATCCACTGGTCCATTACTCTATTTTTTTAACCAGTACCAGGCAGTTCTGCTGCTTTATGGTATAGTTTTCTGCTCCATTCTCTCTCTCTCTCTCTCTCTCTCTCTCTCTCTCTCTCTCTCTCTCTCTTTTAGATTTTTGCAAGGCAAATGGGGTTAAGTGGCTTGCCCAAGGCCACACAGCTAGGCTATTATTAAGTGTCTGAGGTCAGATTTGAACTCAAGTACTACTGACTCCAGGGTCAGTGCTCTATCCACTGTGCCACCTAACTGCCCCTCTGCTCCTTCTCTTACCTTTCCTCTATGTGTTTCTCTGTTTCAAGTATGTTTCTTATAGAGAGTGTATTGTAAGATTCTGGCTTTTAATACACTCTGCTATCTGTTTGCATTTTATGGATGATTTCATCCCAATCACATAATTTTGATTACTAATTATATTTTCCTCCATTCTATTTCTCCTTCTGTTTATCCTACTTTCTCTCCTTTTACCTTGTTTTTCCCTCAGAAGTGTTTTGCTTCTGCCTACCACCTTTCCCAAGCTAGCTTCCTCTCCCTACACGGCATTCCCTTTCTCTCCTTCTACCCTATAGGGAAAGATAGTGTGTGTGTGTGTGTTATTCTCTCTTTCAACCATTTCTGATGACGATAAGATTTCAATGTTGCCTATTCTACCCCATTCCCTATTTTCCTCTTAACTGTAAAAACTTTTTTGTACTTCTTTTGTGTCAGATAATTCTACCTCTCCCTTCTTCTTTCAGTGTCTACTTCTTTCTCACTCCTTAATTTAATTTTTTTGATATCATCTTGTCTTAGTCAACACACACCCATGCCCTTTGTCTATGTATACTTCTTCTAACTGTCCTAATAATGATAAAGTTCTTAGGAACTATAAGTATCACCTCCCCATTTAGGAATATAAAGTTTAACCTTACTGAATCTCTTATGATTTCTCTTTTTACCTTTTTATGCTTCTCTTCAATCTAGTATTTGAAAGTCATTTTCTTTTCAGTTTTGTTCTTTTCATCAAGAATGCTTGAAAGTCCCCTATTTCATTAAATATTTATCCCCTTTAAAGATTATATTCAGTTTTGCTGGGTAGGTGATTCTTGGTTGTAATCCCAGCTCCTTTGCTTTCCAGAATATCATATTCCAAAACCTCTGAGCTTTTAATGTAGAAGGTGCTAAATATCATGTGATCTTTACTGTGGCTCTATGATATTTCATTTGTTTCTTTCTGTCTGCTTGCAATATCTTCTCTTTGACCTGGGAGCTCTGGATTTTGGCTATAATGGAAATTTTCATTTACCCTTTGGTTTTAAAATATCAGAGACCTTTTTCCTTGATAATTCCTTGAAATATGATTTCTAGGCTCTTTTTTTAACCTTACTTTCAGGTAGTCTAAAAATTCTTGAATTATCTCTTCTCAATCTGTTTTTCAGTTTGGTTGATTTTCCAATGAGATAATTCTAATTTTCTTCTATTGTTTTCATTTTGTTTATTTTGTCTTATTGTTTCTTGATGTCTACTGGAATCATTAGCTTCCACTTGTCCAGTTCTAATTTTTAAGAAATTGTTTTTTTCAGTGAGTTTTTATAACTCTTTTTGTATTTGAATAATCCTACTTTTTAAGTTCTTTCCTTCAGTGAATTTTTGTATTTCCTTTTCTATGTGACAAATTCTACTTTATAAAAAGTTCTTTTCTTCATTGGATTTTTGTAGTTCTTATACCATTTAGCCTATTACATATTTAAAGGCTTTCTTCTGGATTTTTTGTGCCTCCTTTACCAAGCTGTTGCCTCTTTTTCATGATTTTCTTGCATAATTCTCATTTATTTTTCCTAATTTTCCTTCTATGTAGCTTATTTGATTTTTAAAATCCTTTTAGAGTTCTTCTAGGAATTCTTTTTTTTGGGAGGCCTGCCCTAACTCACCAACTCACATTTTTCTTTGAGGCTTTTGCATTTAGCTGCTTTGACATTGTTATTTTCTTAGTTTTTGTTTTGATCTTCTTTGTCACCTTAGTAACTTTCTGTGATTAGGTTCTTTTTTTGTTGTTTGCTCATTTTCCAGCCTTTTTTTGGACTTTTAACTTTATGATAAAGTTGGGCTCTGTTCCCAGGGTAGAGGGGGCATTGTCCCAATTTTAAGGGTTTTTTATGCTGCTGTTTTCTGAGCTAGTTCTGGGAGTCTGTAAGTTTTCAGTTCTTCCAAGATGGTATGATCTAATATGACTCTCCTGGTCTGTGAGTGACCACAAACACTCTTTTCCACCTTGAACCTGTGACCATAGTCCCTGCTCCTATTGGTGTTCCTCCTTGCCCTGGGACTATGACCCAGAACTATGTATGGGTAATGCAACAGATGCTATTTCTAATGCAGGAAAGGATCCTCTGGAATCTCTTTTGACCAGTGATCCAACCCTCCTTTTTGTCTGTGGGCTGAGAGTTCTGGAAGCCACTGTAGCCAACTGAGTTGCCCTCAAGGGCTGCTTCTGGTTTGCTGGTGCCCTGCATCTCCTAGACTGTACTTCGCTCTCACCCCAATGAGACAGAGTTCTCCTGACAACTTTCTAAGTTGTCTAAGACTGGGAAATTATTTCACCCCATCCTTTTGTTGATCCTTCCTCTCTAGAATTTGTTTTGAGGCATCATTTTAACATTGTCTGGGGGGGGGGATTAGGGAGACCTCAAAGGAGTCCTTGCCTTTACTCTGCCATCGTGACTCCAGATTCATCCATTTGTAAGGCAAAAGTACAATTCTAAAGAGAAGATATTAACTCAAACTTTATGTTGTAACTGAATCTTTAACTCACTTATGATGTAGCTCTTGGAAAATTCCAATGATACTAAGAGAGAATGAGAGTGAAAATGTCAAATAGCATCTTGGTATTATTTTATTTTATTTTGAGTACCCAGGGTTAGAGAACCATATATGGAGTCTAACTCATTTTCTATCCACATCTCCAAACACAAGATTCTATTCAGAATAGGTACTCAATAAATAATGATTTAATTCCATTCATTTCTACAAAATGGACAATCAATGTCACTCAGCAATGAAGTCCATAATAAATCAAAATATATATTATAATCAATATAATAATATCACTATAAAACATAATAAATTAAAATAAATATATAATGATAGATAAATGTAAATATCATATTCAATTAATTTACACTAATTATAAATTAACATAAATAATATATTCTAATAGAATATCACAAAATCCTAGCTAACTGAATATCATTGTTTGGATAATGGAGATTCTTCATTCACTTGTTTCCAACATGGCTAATTAGGCTGAATTCTTTTGAGTGAGTGAATATGAATCTTACATAGGGGACTCTGCAGTGTTCTGGGCCTTCAAGTTTCTTAAATTAAGAAAAGTATTTATTAAGAACATACTAAATGATTTACAGATATTATCTCTTTGCTTCATCTTAATATTCTTTGTTTTAAAGTCCCTCCCAGTCATGATATTCTATGTTCTAAGCTCTTTTCCAATTATAACATTCTATGATTTTATGGATAAATAGAATTCTTGCCCTTGGGATGATTATAATCTAGTTGAAAAAAATATTGTATACACATGAAAAAAGGGAGATTCAATGGTAATAATTTCATTCATGCCCTAAAAATGTTGCATTTTGATGTTCTAGGTGGTCACTAGAAGAAAAATGTCAAGTTTGTTTTCCTTCAGATGAGTGGATTTTGTTGCTGTTTCTTAGTAATATAACCACTATGGAAACTGAAGACTTCAAAAAATGCAGAAATTTTAAGGACATACAAAAAGGTCTTGTGAACTTAATAAACATTTACTTTATGGGGGCGAGAGATCTGCAAATGTATAAGCCATGCAATTTGCAGAGCTGAGTTGTTGGAATGTAGTAAGTAGTGTGCTTGTTAGTGAATTGCACCAGAATGAACTCTGGTGTTGGGGTCTCAGCACTACTGCTAACTGATAGGATGTGAACAAGTCATTGCCTTCCTCTATATGTCACTTTACTCCCTTTGTTAAATGGTGAGATTGGACTAAAGATCTTATAAACTCTTTTCCAACTTTGATATTTAGATTCTGACCTTCCCTTCAGTGCTAACATTATAATGTTTCTTACAGCTTCATCATTCTTTGTTCTAAGATTCTTTAGAGTTTTAACATTCTTTGTTCTAAGGTCCCATTAAACTCCAATATTTTTCTATGTTCAAAGATTTTGTTGAGTTCTAACATTCTTTGTTCTAAGATCCTTTTAAGTTCTAATATTGTTCTATATTCTGAAGTTCTTTGATGTTCTAACATTCTATGTTCTAAGGTACCTTTAAGCTCTATCTTTTTTTTTTTTATGTTTTTGCAAGGCAAATGAGATTAAGTGGCTTGCCCAATGCCACACAGCTAGGTAATTATTAAGTGTCTGAGGCAGGATTTGAACCCAGGTACTCCTGACTCGAGGGCTGGTGCTTTATCCACTGCACCATCTAGCCACCCCTAAGCTCTATCTTTTTAAAAAGTTCTTAATTAATTTAGTTTTTTAGGCCATGTCTAAAATGTATGTCTCAGTCTGTGTATTAATCCATTCCCTCTGTTAGGAGGCAGGTAGCATGTTTCATCATCATCAGTCCTCAGAATTCTGAATTCTTTCAAAATTATTCTCACAGTGGTAATATTATAGTACAAATTGCTTTCCTAATTCTCTCACTTATCTCTTTTATCAGTCCACTATAAATCTTCCCAGCTTTCTCTGAAATCATCCTTTTGTTCATTTCTTAGAAATCATTCTTTTGTCCATTATTCTTAGAGAATAATATTCCATTATATTAATATATTATAATTTGATTAGCCATTCCTCACCTGACAGACAGCTCCCTATTTCCTAGTTCATTGCTATAATGAAAAACATGAAAAATATTGGAAAACATGAAAAATAGATATTTTTGTACATGTTGGTCCTTTCCCTACTTCTTTGTTTTCTTGGGAGTATAGGCTTAAGTAGTTGTCTCATTGAGCAAAAGAGCATGCAACAGTTGTTGAAGCATAGCTTTCAATTGCTTTCCTAAATGGCTGGGACCAATCCACAGCTCCACAATAGTGCATTAGTGGGCCTAATTTTTAAATCTGAATTCACTTTTATTTTTTTAGTGTGACTTTTCCCATAGTCCCTCCAATAATTATAATTTTCCTTTTTTGTCATATTTAGCAATGAGATAGAACCTCAGAGTTGTTTTAATTTGTGTTACTCTCATTTCAATCTCTTTGTCTATATTAGTCTATTGTTCAGTATCCCAGCTCTAATATTCTGTGTTCTAAAGTTTCTTTCTCATCTATCATGTATGTTCTAAAATTCCTTTCAGATTTCATATTGTATGTCTTAAGGTCTCTTTTGATTTCTTACATTTTTCTGTTCTGAGATTCCTTATAGTTCTGACATTTCATATTCTAAGGTTCCTTCTAATGTTAATATTTTGTACTTTTAAGATCTTTTCTGTCTCTGGTCTTTGCATCTCCTTGAGGGTAGCAATTATCTCTTTTTACTCTTGTGTCCTTAACCTTAGTAAATGTTTGTAAATGCTTGGTACATATTTGTGGAATCAAATTGATTCTGTGTAGTGTCTGTAGAGCATTCTGGTTGGCTAGGGTGAATAGGGACCTTTGCCCTGGGTCCAATTCTTTTGTGGTTTGCTCCTAAACTGTAGGTTATTAGTAGTTTGACAGGGATACAGGGAGATTGGGATTGCAGTAGGAGCCAGGAGTTGGTTGCCTGCATAGCAGATGATCTTATTAAAATAAAATTAAGAGTTTATTTTCTTTTTTTGGGCGAGGGGTTTGCAAGGCCATGGGTTTGAGTGAGTTGCCCAAGGTCATACAGCCAAGCAATCATTATGTGTTTGATGCTGGATTTGAACTTAGGACCTCCCAATTCTAGGATCAGTGCTCTATCCACTGTGCCACCTAGCTTTCCCCAAGAGTTTATTTTCATAATTAGCTATCCTCCCCTTACCCATTTTTAGACAGGAAAATTGTGACAGAATGTAAATGAGTATCCCTGTACTATTTATTTCACACACACATATCTCACATAGGCTGGATCTTTATGTCAGTTTCAAATTCAATTCAATTCAATTCAGTAGACACTTATAAGCCCCATGTGAGGCACTGGAAAGATGTTCAGTTATTTCAGTTGAATTCAAGTCTTCATGATCCTATATAGAATTTTGTTGTCAAAGTTCATTTTATAGCTGAGGGTTAAGTGACTTTCCCAGGCTCACACAGCCAGTAAGAGAGGGGAAAGAGGGAGGGAGGGAGGGAAGGAGGGCGAGAGAGAGAGAGAGAGAGAGAGAGAGAGGAGACAGACAGAAATAGAGACAGACAGAGAGATAGAGACAGATACAAAGACAGAGAGACAGAGACAGACACAAAGACAGAGAGACAGGCAGAGTCAAATGGAGATGGAAAAGGAGAGAGAGACAGAGACAGAGAGAAACACAGAGGAGAGAACACTGAACCTGGGGGAAGCATGGGTTCCAATTCTCCTACCACTTGCTTTGTTGGCCAGGCATTTCCCACTCTGAGCTCCATTCTCCTCATCACTTTAGAGAGGATAATGATGTTAACTTCACCCATCTCCCAAGTGTGTTTTGAGGATCAAATAAGATACTATATGTAAATTATTTTATAAAATGAAATATACTATGCATAGAAAGGAATCATTAGTACAAAGCAGTGGGCAGGGTTGGATTTCCTGGTGGGGTTCATTCACTTTGATGAATTGGGAGAGACATCAGAATCCATACATGTTATTAGTAGATGGTTCTCTCTCTCTGACTCTTGGTATATAACTCTGAAGATGGTGCCAGCTCCTTGAATGAAATTTTTAATGTTAAAATGTTACTGTCTCACCATAGTTTTATCAGTCAACTATATAGGAAGCATTAAGCTTACAGATATGAAAGTGAGACTGTCTTCGCCTTTAAAGAGTATACATTTTACTTGGGGAAAAAGCAGGTTCACCCATAAATGACTCTTAAGATATACAAAACAAATGTCCAATGATTTGGGAAAGGGAGTTGGAAAGGTTTCTTTTTTTAAATTTTTTTTTTAAATTTTTTGCAAGGGAGATGGGGTTAAGTGGCTTGCCCAAGGCCACACAGCTAGGTAATTAAGTGTCTGAGACCAGATTTGAACCCAGGTACTCCTGACTCCAGGGCTGGTGCTTTAGCTACTGTGCCACCTAGCTGCCCCTAGGAAAGGTTTCTTGAAGAAGATGGCGCTTGAGCTGAGTCTTAGAGACTACTGTTATGGATGCAAGAATCAGAGGGGAGGAGCCAGGCACAAGATGCAACCTGTACAAAGGATGAGGAAGAGCCGGAAGTCTAATGTTTAACACACCTGGGAATGTGCTGCAGTGAGATTGTGATGGGTTTTGAATATTAAATAAATAAATTTGTGGGTTTTTTTTTTCCTGGAGATAATGTGAATTGACAAAAGGAAAGACCACTTGGATTTGGTGAAAGTCTGAGTTTGAGGCCTTGATTTCCACTTCTATTTCTATAACTTTTAATTTGTTGTCTTCTGCTGAGCTTTGTAAACTTTGTGAAATGCTGTAGAAATCTGATCTGTTATTATTGTAACATCTAGGGCACCCTTTTATACATTGGCATCCATGTATGAACATGTGGGTCAGCACCCACTCAAAAACCAAAGCTTCTGAGCCTTCACTGCTGTGTTTATTTTTACCAGTCATCCAGATATCACAATGTGGTTAATATTAGTCAGAGTCAGAAGTTCTAACTCTTCCCCATCTTTCTCATCTGTGTCCTGTCTTCTGTAGATATATTAGAAGATTTTTCTTTTTTTTTTTTAATAAACATGAATGCATTTTAAGGGTCCTGGTTTCAAATATTTATTGGGGTGGGAAATAGGGAATGGCAAAGGGAGTATACTTTTTCAGTTCACCATATTTGCCTCCCACTGTCTTCTCCTCTGGTGATTTTCTAGGGCAGCTCATGTATCCTTTTTGTGATTTTCTCCAGTCACTGCTAGCCAGATTACTGAGAGTAAAGGGTATAGAATAGGAAAAGAGAATGTCCTGATTGGTAGAAAGAATTAAAGATCCATGTTATCCTTTCCCCACCCTTCTTTTAAATTAAGGTTTGGGGTTTTTTTTTTTAAATAATAGAATTCTATTCTCTCTTCTTCCCCAAAAAGAAAAAGAAAAACAAATTCCTTGTAATAAATATGCATTGTCAAGCAAAAAAAAATTATCTCAATGGTTGTGTCTCCCAAAATATGTCTCCCTTTGCACCCTGAATCCCTCAATTTTCCATCAAGAGGTGAATGTTTCATCATTGATCCTCTGAAATCATGGATCATCCTCTGAAATCATGGTATTGATCATAATTCTTAAGGTTTTCAAAGTTGTCTATGTAGTTGCTATTATTGTACAAATCATTTTCCTGATTTTACTCATTTCATTCTTCATCAATTTAAACAAGTCTTCAAAATGGTTCATTTTTAATCATATTGATATTATTACATATATTTTCCTAATGATTCTGCTCATTCCACTCTGTTCTTATTCATTTATGTTTTTTCATGTCTCCTTGAAATCATATCTTTTATAATTTCTTACAGTATATTAGTACTCCATCACATTTGTGTCCCATTATTTGTTTAGTCATTCCCTAAATGATGAATACTCCCATAGTTTTCACTTCTTTGTCACTTACAAAAAAGAGCTGCTATAAATGTTTTTGAACATACAGGACCATTTCCTCTTTCTTTACCCTCTTTTTGGGTCTAGGCCTAGTAGTGGTTAAGGTCAAAGGGTTGTAGTCTGTTGTTCTTTTAGAAATTCTTTAGATGTAGGACCTTTTGTGTGACCTCTCTTGTTCTGTTTACCGGGATCCCCTGAAGTCACTCAGTCTGAAACTTCCCATCTTTCTGGGGACTTTAGATGTGGACAGTATAGGAGATTAATATGTACAAGCCAAAGAGCAAAAGACTGTCAAAGAAAGTCTTCCATGGAGGAAGAAATGGAAGCCCAGGAGGAAAAATGACTTATCCCAAATTATTTAACCAGTGGATTAGAGCCAGGGCTTAAATCCAACCCTTGTAGCCCAAGCATGGAGGTGGGTGTTCTTTTTTGTTCAGTCAAATAGGCTGATGGAAGAACACCCCATCCAATGCCATTTATTTCTTCCTCAAAAACACCATATTGGATACACAGCTTTATATGGGGGTAGTTAATTCCATAAGAACAGTATGATAATTTGCATCTCAGAAGAACAGACATTTTATTGTGGTCCTTCAAAAGGATGATGGGACTAGCTTCCTAGGGGTCTTTACGCATTTGTTACAGGATTCTACTTGGCCTCATCTGGCAGAACTAGGTGTAATGAGTAGAAGCAGTGAAGATGCATATTATACTAGAGAGAAGGAAAAACTTCCAACACACCATGCCATTCCAGTGAGGAATGGGCATCTTTTGAGATGGTGGTCTTCCTGTCCCTGAAGGCCTTCAAGCAAAGGCTAGGAGACTGGGGAATTCTTAAAGAAGATTCTTTTCTAGGTATATAGTCAACCAGATACCTCTGAGGTCTCTTCTGGCTCTGAGGTTCTGTGATTCATGATGCTTTAGTGTAGGCTGGTTATGAGAATACATCAATATTGATGACTGAGAAATGGCCCTTGTTGAGTCTTGCCCCTCAAGGTTTAAACTGGATGAGTAAAATCAGGGATAATCATTGTGATTTTTTTTTAATCTCCCCTGTTCAATAGACTGTTCTGTACACATTGGATGCTTAGTAAGTAATTGGTATTGAATTGATTTTGACTTAACATATTTTGAAGAACTAACTTTTTTTTAGGTTTTTTTGCAAGGCAAATGGGGTTTAAGTGGCTTGCCCAAGGTCACACACCTAGGTAATTATTAAGTGTCTGAGGTCGGATTTGAGCTCAGGTACTCCTGACTCCAGGGCCGGTGCTCTATCCACTGCGCCACCTAGCTGCCCCCGACTTAACAGATTTTGAAAGAGGTTCTCCCTATAAGAATTTATTTAATTCTTTTTACAAGTCCTAGGGCAAATTCCCTCCTGTGTCTTATTAAAAAGAAATCTTGATCTCAGAGCTCCATTTCCTACATTCTCCAATTCATCTTTTTATGTTTTTAAAAAGTGTCTTTTTTTTTAATCATTTAGGTTACACTGGAGCATATCCAAAGCAATCTTCCATTCCTTCTAAATTTCGGACCATAGTAATCCCGGATTCAGAAAGAAAAGGATTTAACAGTCAGAGCAAAAGATTTTATAGTAAACTGGTAATGACTGCATTTTTGATATTTCTACTTTTAATCAGGATTTTAGCATGATCAGCTTGTTTCATGGGAGTATGAATCCTGTTTCCTTAGACATGTCCTTGCATCTCTATGGGCCTCAGTCATTCTGTCTGTAAAGTGAAGGTGTTAGGTCAGAGGATGTTGAAAGTCCCTCCCAGTCTTGACTTCCTAATTTCTACAATCACTCTGACATCTGACATTCTCTATTCTAAGATCTGTCTCAGGTCTGATGACCAATGTTCTAACCTTCTACATTATAATTTTCTCTATTCTTAGGTCCCTTCCAGTACTAAACCTTTTAGCTGTGACATTATATGTTCTCACATTTTACATTCCAAGAGAACATCTAGCTCCAAAATTTTAAAAATCTACTAATCAAATTCTTTATTAGTACTTGGATCTTGAAGCTAGAATAATAATAATAGATAACATTTATAAACCAATTAAAGTATATGTATAACTATATTCATATATAATTATATATAATTTCTATAAATATATATTTTAAAATAAAAATAAATATATAAAAATATATACACTTAAATATTTTTATTTGTCCTTTTCCTTTGTTTTGAACACCAGAGGGCGATGTATTCCCATGTAACTGTGAATGCACTTTTTAAAAGGGTTTTTTTTTGTATAAAGTGCGGTTGAAATGTCTTAAATCTTATGAAAAATAATCTATTCTGTCTGCTCCATGTACAAAGTGACACTGGACTTTAGCTTTTGCTGCTGGGAAGGATGAGGTTAGTGTATCATTTGAATTTTAGGAGTTCTGAACTGTAGCAGGCTTAAGTCTAGCACCATAGATCCCATGCCAGTCAGTATCGGTATCAAATATAAGGCATCAGGCAAGTCCAGCCTGGGAAAGACAGGAAGACCCCATCTCCAAAAACACGTAAAAACAATTAGGAAACAAAACAAAGACAAAAAAAAGAAAGATACAAGTTCTGATAAAATGGCAATGACCCTTTTAGAGATGAAAGTCCTTATTTAAATTTTGCATACTTTAGGTCCTTTTTTATGATATTTCATATCTTTTCATCATTTTATGTTATTGTTCTTCTCCAGCAACCCATATCTGTCTCTTTTGGATCTCCTGTCTTTCCTTGATGTTTCCCCCTCAGGATGCTGATAGTCATTTAATATGATTTAGTGGAAAAGGAGAATATGGAAACTTGAGTTCTACTTCCTGGTCTTCTACTGGGGGTTTTAGTCAATGAAATTCTCCTTTCTGGGCTTCAGTTTTCTAATTTTTTAAATGGGGAGGAGGGACATAGTGTTCTTTAAAGTCGGATTTCCTTTCTAAAGTCCCACTTAAGATTCTGTGACCTCGAAACACAGGGGATGATTTGATTTGGTGTCAAATGATCCAGGTTCAATCTGGACCTTGCCACTAAATAAATTTGATCCTTAGGCACTTTTAATTTAACATCTTGTTACCTTGGGTAGCTCTCAAAGATTGAACTACAGTGGGGGTGCCTGTTTTGCACTTGACCCTGATAGACCCATACTAATGATATTATCCACTTGTCTGGCCAAATCTTAGAAAAGCTGATTTTTTTAGTCAGGTTGGGTTCTGTATAAGTTAATCTCTTTACATTCAGTCTCCCCATTTCTCAATAGTTTTCATAATTACTGCTTTATCATATAATTTGAGATCTGAGAGTACCTAGTTCTTTCCCCAGTTTCCTTTATGTTGTTCTTGATGTACTTGACTATCTTTTTAAATATATGAATTTTGCTGTGGCGTGGTCAAATTCCATTACAATTATCTATTAGTTTGTAATTATATATCAACATTTGACTCAATCTATCCTTCTATTTGTTCACTTCCCCACTGATTCCTATGAGAAACTTTATGGTTATCTTTGTATAGGTCTCTTGTGTATCAGGCTAAGTTAATGCCCAAATATTTGATGTATTTTATCCTTATTTTCAGGGTATTTATCAGTTTTTCTTGGTTCTTGGTAGCAGTTTTTTAAAAAATGCAGGTGATTTTTTTTTATCCTATCCCACTACTTCAGTAAAGTCTCCCATTATCTCTATTTCTTATTTTCATTTACTGTTTTGGATTCACAACTATGACTAGATTGGGGTTTTGCTTCACACTCACAGTCCTTCAGTTGAGGAACGACAGAGATTACTGATTACACCCAGATGGCCTACTTCAATAGGTGACCCTATGTCACCCTTCTCCTTCTTTCTCCCATGGTCCTTGTCTCTCCCTCACTGTCTGGTATTCTGTTTCCTTCCCCCTCAAATGAGGACACATATTTACACTAGGCCTAGTTTCTGTGATTGAGGACCCTGGGGAGCAACAATTTCTAGTGACAGCTTTCTAGATATATATGTGTAATAATAGATTGTCACTGGCCCACTGGGATGAATCTGTTCCCCACTAAGGGGCCCCAGTTAGTACCGGGGAATCCTGAGCTCTAAAGAGTTGGGTTTTTTCCATTGTGAATGACTATTTACAACCCCACCCTAGAGTCTTGGGAGAAATCACTTTAAGAAAGATTAGGTTTGGCTCATGTAGAGTCTCCAAAGTGGACTTGGAAGGTAATCCATATGTAAGGTACAGAGTTTCATGCCTCACATTCCCAAGAGAAGAAGATGAGGGGAAGCTCTCTCTGCTTTAATGGTCAGTTGACTTCAAGGGACCAATAAGGAGATTGTTTTGTCATTCCCAAACACAAGTCCTTTAATTCTGAACCACTTACTAGAAGGGAGCCCAAATACTCTAATGGGTTTTCCCTCCTGTTTTCCCCTCACATATAACCTGAAGTGAGAGGTATTTTAACTTCTCACAATGAATTTTCAATCTTTTAATTTCTTTGCCATGACTTCTTGTTAATTCTAAGATAAATGGAAAGAGTGAACATTCAATTTTAATGGGAATCTAGTGTTTTTGTTGTATAAATTAGTTTATGATTTCAAACTTTTTTATACCATATCTATGATTTCACTGAATTATCAATCACCCAGTGTAGAAATATCTTCTATCAAAGCAGATCAGGACCATTTCTGAAACTTAAAGAGTCTTATATAGTTGGTTAAATGACTTGCCTAGGTCACACAATCAGATGGGTGGTAGCTTTGAACTTAAGTCTTTTCTGACTCCTCAGGCCAGCTATTTAGCTGTTGTTTTTTTTTATAACATACCTTCTTGATCCTCTGAAGCATTCAGGTTTTCATTCAACTTTGTCCATTATCCTCAGCAGTAGCATTTTCTCCTATTTGTCAAAAAAAACCCCAACAACAAAAACTTCACTGATTCTATCAGTAGGGGGCAGCAAGAAAGCACAGAAATTCTGGGAAAACCACTTGTGATCTGGAAAGCACCTCAGAAGACTTAGGATCAACCCTTCTCGTTTTACAAAGGAGGAAACTGAGGCCCTTTCTCTACTTTTTTTTTTGGCTCTAGCAGGAGCTACTCCCTGTAAAAGGTCTCTTTCTTTTCTTTTGTCTGATTGGGGATAGGAATCATTATTTTATTTATGCCCTTCCCTCTTCCCCAGATGACTTTTGATCCCTTCTTAGTATGTTTTACTTTTATAAATGATATTCGGCTAAGATCATTGTGTTTTCCAGCTGTTCCTTAAGAATAATTGTGTAACCTTGAGCAAGTTATTTTTTCTTTCCTAAGTCATTGCTTTCTTGTAGTAAGATGAAGGAGTTGGATTAGATGACTCCCAAAATGCTTTCTAACACAAATATTCTGTGTTCTAGGGGATCTAAGATGATTTGTTTTAAGGTTCCTTCCATAGTTCTGGCTGTGTCTTAACTGGAGCCATCTCTAGGAATTTTGACATGATAGGACAAGTTCCTTGCGGGGAGGAAGGTGCACAGAGTTCCTCAGGTTGTTCATAAGGTCCCTTGGTTAGGATATTCTTGGGAAGGACAAAGGGAAGGGCATATACATCAAGGTGGGTGACAAAGAGGTTAGCCTGCTCTGGTTGGAGATGGAAAAGGAGAATATGGAAACTTGAGTTCTACTTCCTGGTCTTCTACTGGGGGTCTTAGTCAATGAAATTCTCTTCTCTGGACTTCAGTTTTCTAATTTTTTAAATGGGGAGGAGGGACATAAGCCTTAGAAGTAGACGGTGGATTGTAGAGAAGGAGGTGGGGGGAACATTTGTGATGCCATATGACATGATACCAAGGTCAGCTAGATGGTATAGTGGATACAGTATAAGACCGGGAGTCAGGCTAATTCATCTTTATGAATTTAAATCAGACACATATTAGCTGTGTGACAAGTCATTTAATATTGTTTCCCTTGGTTTCCTCATCTGAAAAATGAGCTGGAAAAGGAAATGGCAAACCATTCCAGTATCTCTGCCAAGAAAACCCTAAATCAGGTTACAAGGAGTCAGATGCAACTGAAATGGCTGAACAACAGCAGCACCAACAATAGCATGGGGCCAGTGGAAACCCTTGAAACCCTGAGCTGGTAGGTTGTAGGATTTCCCTTGGATTTTGGTTCCTGAGGAAGTCCTTGATGATTATACCCTAGATACAGCTCACATATTCATTCCTATAATTTATTCAGCCATCCTCAGTTATTTTAAAATAATTTTTATTTAATAAAATTTATTTTCTCTCCCTCCTACCTGCCCCTCTCTCAATGAAAAACAAAACAAATAATTGAACAAAATTTCCTGCATTGGCCATGTTCAAAAATATATGTCTTATTCTTCACTGGATCCATCATCTTGATGTTAAGAGATGACTAACAGGTGTGGTTGTCAGTCTTCTGGAATAATGGTTGTTCACTGCTTAGTTTAGTTGTCTTAAAGTCAATTAAAGTTGCTTTTTCTTTGAATGTTATTGTTATTGTAGAAATTATTCTCTCGGTTCTGCTCCCTTCACTCTGCATCATTTTATACAAGTCTCCACAGGTTTCTCTGAAAACATCTCTTACATCATTTCTTACAAACATTCATTCCTATAATTTGTTCAGCTATCCTCAGTTGATTTGCCATCACTTTCTGTGTTCTAAGATCCTGTCTTGTCCAAGCATTCTATGTTCTCTGTTCCTTATAACTCGAGAATTCAGTGTTTTAAGGTTCCATCTTGCTCTAATATTCAGTGAATTTAAGAAATCAAAACTCTATGAGATTTTTTTTACTGCTTCCATGCTTTCCTAAAGTCAATCAAAATGAAGAACAGAGTCACTTTTTGTTCCCTGTGATTTCTCTCTGCCAACCAAAGTCATATGGATGGTAATGCTTTACATTTGACAGGAATCCAATGTCTGTAAAGGGGTTTGGCATTCTTTGACTCATTTGATCTTACCAGAAACGCTGTGAAGTTGAAGGATTGGGCTTCATTATTCCCACTGTATGATGATAAATTCAAGGCCAAAGAACTGAAGTGGTTTTCTGGGAGTTGCTCAGCTAATAGTGGACAGAGCCAGGACTCAAATGTAGAGCTTTTGACCCTCAGGACAGTGCTCTATACCTTAGGACACATTGTCCTTCTGTAGAAAGCTTCTGGATTTCTAGGTGATCCAAAGCAGGCTACCTTCCCTGACCTATGAAGCCTTGATCTGTCCTGCAAGACTGGTGTCAGAAGAGATCTAAGCAAAAAAAAAAAAATACAAGTCCTCAAAGGGAAACTGCTGTCAGCTTCCCTCTTTATCTTTCTGGGCATTTCCCAGATGTTCTTAGTGATGAGTTTCTAAATTCTCAAACCTGGACATTGGGGAACCTAAGTTTTTAGGTTATCTCCTAAAACATACTCATGATATTCAGAAAATTTCCTACTGAAGTTGACCCAGGTGAAAGTGAGTCAAACCACAGAGGGAGGAAATAAGAATTTTCATAAGCTTCAAGCTTTTAAGGCATTCTAATTCTGCTATTAATCATCTGTGTGACCTTGGACAAGTCATTTCCTCCTTTGTAACCTTAGTTTCCACATTTGTAAAATGAGGAAGTTGTCTTATGGACCTTTTGGGCAGCCTGCTGAAGCCTATGGATCCCTTTTCAGAGTAATAATTTTAAATGCCTAAAATGAAATGTACAGGATTTATATGGGAAACTAGTGGTTAAGAAAACTAAAGATAATTTTTTTCTCATCCAGGTTCATAGAACCCCTCGAAAACTCTACATGGACTCAGATTAAGAACCCTTGGATTTGATTATCTCTAATCCTTCTTGCTCTTTTAATCTATGTCCTAACATTCTAAATTCTTTTTGGCTCTGACATTGTGTTCTAAGTAGCTTCTCTGTTCCTTTTAGCTCTGACAGACAGTGTGTTTTTAAAGTCCCCTCTAGCCCGTAGATTCATAGATAAAGAACTGGATGGAATCCCATAGTGAACCTTCAATGACTTTTTCTCTTTCCTTTTTTTCCCCTTTAACATTTTCATTTCTGAAGTAAAAAACAAAGATTTCAATTGATTTGGTCAAAATCACATGGGTAGTAGACCATAATATTTTTCTTTCTAAAGTTTTTTGGTAGCTCTGAGGCAACTCTGCCTCACTTAAATCCAATTCAATCACTAGTCAAGATGTCACCTATAATGTCACCAGCAACAAGAAATATTTGTAGCCCTGACAGTATATTCTCTCAGGTCTTTCAGCTTTGAAGATGATTGTAAAACATTGTACTTATTCTTTTCCATAGTCAGGACCTGTATGTAATTCTTTGGATGTATTTTACAAATAAGCAAAGAATATCATCAACCAGAGATTCTTGACATTTATTGTTTTTATGGATCCCTTTGGTGGTCTGTTGAAGCCTGTGCAACTTTTTAAAAATGCATTTTTAATGCATAACATTTTTTATTTTTCTAAATGCTTAAAGTAAAATGCATAAAACACTACTTAGTTGTGTGACTTGGGACAAATCCCTTTTGCTCTCAGGGTCTCAGTTTTTGCTCATTTATCTATTTCATTCCCAATACTCACGAATGTCCCTCTAGATACTGAGATCAGCCTAGCTTCAGAAATCATGTTCTTTTGACAGGTAGGAGAAGGGAAGTTGGGACCTTGAGGTTTCTCTAGGAAAAATTAATAAACCTCTTACTGGTAAGGAAAATTCAAATTAAAGAGGGCTAATTCTTTATACTGTAGTGATAATGTAAAGTGATATATCAGGCTCATATCCTAAGAATAGGGACACAGGTTTTTTGGGGGATTGTGTTAGAGGAAGGAAGACATGGGAGCCAGGAGTTTCAAAAGGATTTAACTTTTCTATCACTGACTCAGTGGATGGCCATGTTAGGCCAAGGGTCTTAGCTTCTTTCTAACTCCATTTACTCCACCATAAGATGGAGATGGTGATTATAAAATCTATATGTTTTTGAGCTGGTGGAAATTTTAGATGATCAAGTGTTTCAGGGAAGGTGCCAGTTTGTATTAAGAGCAGAAACTCTTCACTGGGAGTGCTTTACCCTAAGAAAATCACAGATCCAAACTCCTTCCAGGATCTAAATGACTTGGAGTACAAAATATTGAGATTTGCATTGTAGAATCACAGAATTTCAGGCTGGGAGAATCCTTAGAAACCAGAATGTCAGAGCTGGGAGGGTCCTTGGAACACAGATTGTCATAGCTGAGAGGGTCCTTAGAATCCAGAATGTTAGAACTGGGAGGAGTGTTAGAACCTAGAGTTTCAGAGCTGGAATGACCCTTAGAACTCAGAATATCAGATCTGGGAGGATCCTTAGAACCCAGAATTTCAGAGCTGGGAGGACCCTTAGAACCCAGAATATCAGAGCTGGGAGTTACCATAGATCTTAGAATGATACCTCTTATTCATTTCTACATCAACCAACAAAGCCAGGCAATTGGTACTGAGAGATGTCGAAATCTGACAGGCTCCAGGACCCAATCCAACAGACGTGTCTGATATGTCTTCTATGACAGACAACAATGACCCTTAGGACATATTGCTTATCCACCCCCATAGGGGTGACTAGAATTATGTTGTGAATGGAAGGACTAGTGAATTGGGTTCTAGTTCTAGATTTCTCTTTATGACCTTGGATAAGTCATTCCTCCTTTGTATCTGTTTCCTCACCTTTAAATTTAGGGAGTTGAGTAACTGTTCTGGTAAGTCATTTGAAACTTTCAGTATTTTGTAATTTTAAAAATGATTTTCAAGTTATTGAAAATGACTTGAGGTAGCAGGGTACATTGGGTAGGGTTCTGGACTTGGAGTCAGGATGCCTGAATTTAAATTCTACTTTTGATATTAACTCACTATATGATCCTGGGCAAATCACTTGACCATTGTGAGCCTTCATTTTCTTTCCAATAAAATGGGATACTAACACCTGTAAAATATATCTCATCAGTCCTTCACTCATATATCCTGTGATGAGGTGGTCCTCTTTACCAAAGAAAGTCCCTTTATCTGTATAAGCAATCTTATTCTGTGCCATCTCCTCACCTTCTACCAGCTCTCTCACTTTTCTTCCACCTTCTCTTCCTAGTGGTTGCTTTCCTATTGCCTCCAAACACGCCCATGTCTCTCCCACCTCAAAAGGCCTAAGCTACATCCAATCCTGCTAGCCATCCTGCCTTAACTTTTGTTCCTTTTCTGGTTGTTCACAACAGGTGCCACCACTTCCTTTCCCCTCACTCTCTTCTGACTCTTTGCCATGAGGTTTCCATCCTCATCATCCAAGCGAACCTGTTTTCCCAGTACCTGTGCTTAATAAGTAGGTGCTCAATAAATGTTTGTCAATCAATTGGACAAATGTGGCAGAATTCCTTTTGACTTCCCCATTGATTTCACACGAGGGCATGGAGGATGGAAGATTTCAGGGTAACTAGGTGGTGAAGTAGACAGCGCACCAGACCTGGAGTCAGAAAGACTCATTTTTGTGAGTTCAAATCTAGTCTCAGGTACTTATTAACTGTGTGACCTTGGGCAAGTCACTTTACCTTGTTTGCTTCAATTTCCTTATCTATAAAATGAGCTGGAAAAGGAAATGGAAAACCACTCCAGTATCTCTGCCAAGCAAACCCAATGGGGTCATGAAGAATCAGGTGCAACTGAAAAACAACTGAACAACAACAACATGGGGCTAGAGAATGTTACCAATGTGGAGGCGGGGGCAGGGTGTTTCCATTGACTGTCATTTTCATAAATGCTTAACATACCAGTATTGTTTAATCTTTTGTAGAACTACCCAGTATTAATAACTGTTTACTTATTAACCTGCTAACACACCCCACAATCTCAAGCGAATATCAATTAAAGAGAGATAACTGGTGCACTTTCTTGAATCAGTCACATCTTTTGAGACAGTCACTCAGAGGGTTTGATAAACTGCATTTTGAAATAGGTGGATGGGAACCGGCAGCTCTGTGAAGCCTGGCCCTGTCCCCGACACCACCCTCTGAGGCATATATTGATGATTGGGCTTGTCCACAAAGTTCCCGTCCCTGCCCAGAATTTGAAATCTCTTTTTGAGCCACAGGACAGTATCCCATCTATTTTTTTAAAAATGGCATAGTCTGCTTTAATTTCTTTTAAAACTTTTCTTTTAAAAAATTAATCTTTTAACTTATTTTGCTTTTTTTATGATCTTTATTTCTGAATACATTCCTCTACTTCCTTTACCCAATGAACTATCTCCTTTTAACAAAAACTTGTTTAAAAGGGAAAAAAAGTTCAGCAAAACTAATTAACTCATCAGTTATATCTGACAGTCTATATAATTGGTCCACACCCATGTTTCCAGCTCTTCTCCAAGACCAAGCTCTGCCTTCATTTCTATAGTCAGTTTATAAAAATTGTAGGATAGCTGCAAGTTTCAACTAGGATTGAACAAAGACAAGGGCGTTAAAGAGAGCAAACCTGGACAAAAAGTACGTTAAACATGTTTGTATGCTTATTCTGTGCCAAGCGCTAAGTAAGTGGCATCATAGTGGATAGAGCACTAGGCCTATAGTTAGGAAGATTAGAGTTCAAATTCAGCTTCAGACAGTTAGTAGAAGTATGATCTTGGGCAAGTCACTTCACCTTGTTTGGATCTGTTTCCTCATCTGTAAAATGAGCCAGGAAAGGAAATGGCAACCTGCTCCAATGTCTCTGCCAAGAAAACTCTAAATGGGGTCACAAAGAGTGAAATATAAAAACAATGTGTCAAACACTTTGCTAAGAGCTTTATAAATATTATTTATTTTGATCAAAGAATCTACAGAAGCAACTGATGTAGTAAATACAGGTAATGGGCCATTCTCCACACCAAAAAATGGTGTCAGTCTCAGTTTCTTTATGTGTAAAATGATAATATCATCAACCATACAAGGTTGTTGGCATCACATGAAATCCAAGAAACATTGATTTATAGCTGAAAGGGACATGAGAGGTCCACTGAATATGACCTCCTCATTTTATGAATGAGGAAATTGAGGTACAGAGAAGTTAGGTGACTTGTTCAAGATCATATCACTAGTATCAGAGGCAAGATTTCAATTTAGGTCTTCCTGACTTTATGTACAGTACTCTCTACTTAAAATACCCCACTTTATTAACCTTAAAGCTCTCTATAAATGTTAGCTCTAACCATGAGTAGTGTTAGCAAGGACACTGGTTTGCACATCAGAGGGCCTGGGTTAATAGCAGAGACAAGTTTTTTTTTTTTTAATACTTGTGAACTTTGACAAGTCAGTTAAACTCTTTGGATCTCAGCAAAATGAGGGGTGTGGTCTCCCCCTCTTCTTTTTCTGTGCATTTAAAAATGTTTTAAGGTCTTTGACAATTGAGAGTGCCATTGATCCTTTTATTAATTATATGCTAACATGATTCATAAAATTATTAATTACCCATGATAAATGCTTCAATAATTCTCTATTCTTTTTCTTCTCTTTGGCAATCCTGTCCCCCCCTCCCCCCCCCCACTCCTCAACAAATTTGAAAAAAAAAAGAGAGAGAAAACCAAAACCATATAGTCAAGCCAAACCAATTCCCACATTGGCCATGTCCAGTTGTATCATGAATCACATCTCTGCCCTTTCCTTTTACTCTCTTCTTAACTATTTGCAGTCAAACCTCCACCCTCATTATTCAGCTGTAACTACTCTCTCTAGAGTTGTAAATAATCTCTTCATGGTCAAATCCAAGGGCCTTTTCTCAGTTTTCATCCTCCTCAACCTCTCTGTGACTTTTGAATTTGTCTTGGATACTCTATTTTCTCTAGTTTTTCCATGACATTGATCTCTTCCTGCCTATCTCACCACTTTGTTTCCTTTGCTAAATCTTCATCTGAATCAAGTGTTCAGTAAGCTAGCCATGTTTGTTTCCCATGTATTTGTTCTGAGTCCTCTTCTCTTCTCCAGGACCAAGTTTGATCTGTCTTTGTTTCTATATTCAATTTATGAAGGTGGTGGGGTGGCTGTAGATTTCAGTTGCTATTGAATTTAAAAGATGAGGGTGTTGGAGGTGATTCTATCAGCTCCTATTATCATCTCTATGTAGGTGATTTTCAGATCTATTTATTCAACCCTTATTTCTTGCTTGATCCTTGACTTCACACCTCCAACTATCTCTTTTTTTCTTTTTTTTCTTTTTTTTAGGTTTTTGCAAGGCAAATGGGGTTAAGTGGCTTGCCCAAGGCCACACAGCTAGGTAATTATTAAGTGTCTGAGACCAGATTTGAACCCAGGTACTCCTGACTCCAGGGCTGGTGCTTTATTCATTGTGCCACCTAGACGCCTCCCCAACTATCTCTTAAATACCTCCAACTAAAAGTGCTATAGACAATTTACAGTATTTAAAACTGATCTCATCATTTTTCCTGCTGAACAGAATTTTCCTCCAAATTTCCCTTTTATTACTCAGGTTAACACCATTGTCCCAACCAACTAGTTTGAAACCTAAATGTCATATGCAGACCCATACTCTCCTAAACCTATTGCCAAATCCTGTGGATTTTGTCTTCATAACATCTCTTCCGTAAGTCTTGACAGTGCCATCAACCTGGTCTGGGGCCTTGTCAACTCATACATAGATTGTTATAATTGTCCTCTGGTTGATCTCTTTGACTCAGGTCTTTTCATACTTCAGTTGTCACACTGATTTCTTTAAGGTTAAGTCTGAACATGTCTCTAGGTTTGACCATCGGGGATTCTCTCTTTATTGGTGGAAAATGATGCCCATTGCCCATGTGAGGTGAAGGGTGGGAGTTACTGAGAGCAGGAGAGAGAACAACTGAAGTTTCTTTGGTCTTTGGGAGTTTCTCCAATTTCTTTGGGCTTTGGATGGTTCTGGTTTCCATCTATTAGAGAGAAGTTGAAAGAGGCCAACTTCACTTCAGGTTGCTGAAGGAAGCCAACAGGAGAGGAGAGAGGTGTCCTTATGCCCAACTTGTTACCCTAAACACTTTGGGGTTTCCCTTTTGTTGAGATCTAGGATCCATTATTTCAGCTGAGCTGAGTTATCTCATTCCCAATGGAAGCTCTCCTCTCTGTATTGTTTGGTATATATTGTCTTACATATCCTTCCTCTGATTTCTGTTTTGCTATTGACATTGATAAAAGGGTTTCTTTGTTTCTTGCTATGTGTATTTACTGTGGAACTGGCATTTGGTGGGAAGTAAGGACTTTGGGCTTTCTGTCTGAGGCCTGACTCCTGACCTTCCCTTCCTAGGTGTTATCAAGGCTCCTGGCACAAACTAAGAACTTAATAACTGTCTTTAATGACTGACTATCAGGAGGTGGAGAGCATACTTTGTCATTGCTTCTCTGAACTAGGTCCTTCAACTAATTCTCAGACCTCCTCCAGTTCCCAACAATATGCTAGTCAGTGTTTTCTGATTGCACTTGAGGATGTCAATGCCTCTTTGTAAATGTAATACTAAGAACAAAGCCCATCACCTCAAGGTGGTCTAATGAGAGCAAAGGAATATGGGACAGTTGCCTTCTTTATTCTGGACATTTGACTTTTGTCTCAGATTCCTGCTATTTTGGGGGGGAGGGGGAGGAGTAGTGTAACTGGTTTCCTTTGCAACCTCTTTTCATACTCAATAAATAAAGCCAAGTTTAGGAACTGATCCAAAAGCTCCATGTTTGGGCCTGCTGGCATGGCCATTTGTCCCTGTTGCCCTTTCTTTCTCAACAATTGGCCTTCATAGCTGCTGGAGGAGCCACGCTTGTTTAAGGAAGTAACGCTCCTCAATGGAGCTCATTCTGGTTTTCCTGGTTGCTCCCTTGGGGCTTCATCCTGCCTTTCACATTTGGCACCCTCTTTTGTTTTGAACAAAAAAGGAGTGTTTTCCTACCTGAATCATAGTTGCTGTTTTTTGCTTCTCATCTGTTCTGAGTATGGAAGCCCAGCTGTTATAGAAAAGGATGGGCAAAGAGACAAAGTAGCAAGATCAGGAGGGGAGAAGGGAGGAAGGGCAGAATTTTACTAAAAGGTGGATTCTAGCTCACCGGATGCAGGGATCTACATAATAGGATGGGGCTGAGAGCTCATCCAGCTCAACTCTTCATTTTTAGAGGGCTTAGAGATGTGAAGTAGCTTGTCCTAGGCCATATATTAATCTAAAAAAAAAAAAGGTCAAAATTTGAATCCAAGTCTCTTCAGGTCTAGTGCTTGGGGGACAACTAACATGTGCTCAGGAAACAACTCCAAGTAAGAGTTGAATTGAATAAGAATATGTTTCCCAGCATTTGTCCTTACTTATTGAATAATTTATCCAATGAAATTGACCAAAAGCTGGCTTAATGTTAATATTAGATGTTTTCTTTATATTTTATAGACTCATGGAATGCCAAAGCTTGGAGGACCCATAGAACAAAGAATGTTATAGCTGGGAGGGGTCTTAGAACCCAGAATGTCAGAGTAGGGAAGAACCTTAGAATAGAAAGTGTCAGAGCTGGGAATTCCCTTAGAACAGGGAATGTTGGGGCGGCTAGGTGGCGCAGTGGATAAAAGCACCAGCCCCGGAGTCAGGAGTACCTGAGTTCAAACCCAGTCTCAGACACTTCATAATTACCTAGCTGTGTGGCCTTGGGCAAGCCACTTAACCCCATTTGCCTTGCAAAAACCTAAAAAAGAACAGGGAATGTCAGAGATGGAAGGACCCTTAGAACACAGGATGTCAGAGCTGGAAGAGGCCTTAGGACACTTGATGCCAGAGCTAAGAAGGAGCTTAGAACGAGGATTAACAGAGCTCAGAGGGCCTTCAAAAGATAGAGGGGAATTCATTCAACCCCCTGATTTCAGGAAGGCAAATCCTGAGGCCTGGGTAGGTTAAAGAATTTGTTCAGGTCAAAAGGACAGTTGATGATAGAGTCCTGATTTCCTTGCTCCCAGTTCAGTGTCATTGAGTGGGAGCACATGAGTCTCTTTGATCATTGCCAAAACCCAGAGCGGGTAACTTTGAGTATCTTCTCTCCCTCTGCCCTCCCTTCCTTTGGAGATCCCTGAAACATAGCAATGGAAGGCATTATTATTGTTGCAGTTCACGATAATAGACAACACAATCACAGAATCTAAGAGCTATAAAGGATCTCTGATAACCAGACTACCTCTAGATGTTGTTCCCCTTTGTGTCCCCAGCAAATGGCGATCCAACCTTTGCTTAAACATCTCTAGCCTCAGAGACTTCACTTGCCTCATTAGTGAGTACATTCTATTTTCAGACAGGAAATTAGAAAGTTCTTGCTTATATATCTGCCTTTTTATAACTTCCATTAGTCTTCCCCTCCCTTCCCCCTCCCTTCCCCCTCCCCAAACTCCCCATTCTTCCAAACTTTCCTATTTCTTTTGAGGATATCCCTGTTCTTATAATCACTCAGGACTATCCTTGACTTTCCCCTTCATTCCTCTCACTCCATACATCCACAACCTTCTGCCTCCAAGATATATCCTTCATCTATCTCCTATTCATTCACACACCCATCATCTTAATTCAAACCCCTCATCTCCTCCCTTTTGGAGTATCACCTCTTAATCAGACTTCCCACTTTAGGCCTCTCCACACTGTGAGACAGTGATTTTCCCAAGCATAGTCCTGACCAGGTCTCTCTCTTTCTCAATAGATTCCAGGGGCTATCACCTTTATAGGATAAAATATATAAACTCCTCTGTCATTCAAAGCTCTTTGTAGCCTAGTCTCAACTTACCTTTCCATCCTTATTTCACATCACTTACCTTCACATACTCTATAGTCCAGTGAAACCAATTGTCTTATTGTTCTTCATTCTCAGAATTCTATCTCCCATATCCACCACTTTGCCCAGGCGAACTCACAAATATGTATTAAAGGCTATGTGCTGGTATCATGCTAACTTGTATACATGTGAATATTTGCATATGTATAAAATATTTACATATGTACAAAATCAAGATGGTTCTGAGTGGGAAGGTACTGGCAGGGGCAGCAGGAAGGAATTCATGATACTTGAGACAAGTGTCATTTGAACTGAGTCTTCAAGGAAAGACTTCAAGGAAAACACAAGACCTGAATGTATAGTGATGATGATGATGATGATGATGATGATGATGATGATGATGATGATATTTGTTCTTCATTCTTGAAGAAGACTATGACATCAGGAAAGCCATGACATGCAAGTGAATTGTATTTGAGTGAGGGGGTGCTGTGCTAAGTCACCAGCCTCACTTTCTCCTCTGGAGCCATCTAGGTCCAGTGACCAGATATGAATCAGAATGACTGGAGATGACCCAGGATATGAGGCAATCAGGATTAAGTGACTATATAGTAGGCAAGACCTGTTGATTGATTTGTGGATTCTCTCATTTGTAGAATTCTGACTTCTGGGCCTGAAATGAACAAACCTAATTAATCCTAACTTTGTCAGTGCCCAAGGCTATCACCTCCTTCATCTTAGATCAAGGATATTAACTCTCCCTCTCAATGAACAATTCATGTGTGTCCAGACCTCTTAGTTCTTTAACTTTAGCTACCAATTGGTTGTCATCAACAGTTTGAACTGTGGACTGAGAGGTAAAAGACTTTTCATTTTCTGATCCATCCAGGAATTTGTTTCCTTACCCCCTGTAGTGATTCCAGATGTTTGGCTTTCACACTGTCCCTCACAAAAGCCCAGAAGACAATCTCTACCTCATTTCCCCTTTCTACTCCTACCACTCTCCATCCGTGGCCTCACATGGCACCATCAAACATGCTAGAGGCTGGAGATCAGGTCCTGGATGGCAGTTAAAGTTTATAAAAACAATATCTAGTTCTCCTCCCTCTCTCCCTCCCTTGAGGCTAAACACACAGAGTCAGCAGAATTCTCACTATTCATAGGCCTGAATCAGAGATTCCATGTGCACATCCCAGGGCACCATTTTTCTTCTGGCAGTACTGAAGTCTTGATCAAGGTATTAGGTAGAACATTCTTGCTTTTGGGACTTAGGCCCTTGGGTTCTCTACTGTCTATTGAATTCAATAATTCATTTCAATTCAATTCAACTCAGTTTGACAAACAATTATTAACCCCAAACTATGAGCCAGGTCCTGATGATACAAAGAAAAAAATGAGATAATCCCTGCCCTCAATCTAGGAAAATCTTCTTATAATAAATAAAAACTCTCATCTATATGACTCTTTGGGACTGTTAGGTGACTGGGCCTGAAGTCAGGAAGACTTGAGGTCATACCCAGCCTCAGACACTCATTAGGCAAGTTACTTAACTCTGTTTGACAAAGTTTCCCCATCTGTAAAATAAACTGGAGAAGGAAATAGTAAACCACTCCAGTTTCTTTACCAAGAAAACCCCAAAGGGGCATCTAAGATAGCACAGTGGATAGAGCTCTATCCCTGGAGTCAGGAGTACCTGAGTTCAAATCCAGCCTCAGACACTTAATAATTACCTAGCTGTGTGGCCTTGGGCAAGCCACTTAACCCCATTGCCTTGCCAAAAAAAAGAAAAAAAGAAAAAGAAAACCCTAAATGGGGTCATGCAGAGTCAGACATGACTAACAAACAACTGAACAATAGCAACACACATCTCTTTAAGATTTCCTTAGTGGATAGGACCCTATTTGGGGAATTGGAAGGATCATATATGTAGTGTGAGCTGGAAGGAACTTTAGAGGTCATCTTCTTCAATCCTTACCTTTTGGAGATAAGGAAATCGAGACCCTGAGAAGTCAATTGACTTGTTCTGGTTCATATATTTATTACACAGGTGCAAAGGTCAGGTACTTTTGGCAAGATGCAAACTTTTGTCAACCCCTCCCAAATCTCTTGCAGCTCCTAGAAAGTCTAGTGCCTTCCCTTTTTCAAACACTTATTGGTTATCTTGTATATAGATTATATATACATATGTGTTTCCTTATTGTCTCCCTCTTTAGATTGCAATGTCCTCGAGGGCAGGGCAGGGACTAGCTTTTGCCTCTTTTTGCAGATCCATGCTTAATAAATGTTTATTGACTGACTCGGCCTCCAAAATCCAGTTTTTCTACTGCCCCAAATTTCACCCGAACTCCATCACTTATTTCAACAATTCTTGACTATGTAACTTATTAGTACATCATTTTTTGGACATCAGTTAAAATTTATTAGCATTATGTTCTATATCATCTGCATAGATTGATTTCTAATATCATGTAATAGGACACCAGTCATAACACCATGCATGTTGTTGTTGTGTATCCTTTGTTTCTGAAAAGGACCAATGATATCATGAGGGTGATGTGCTAACTTCTTTGTGAATTGAATTTAAGTGAAGCAGAGCTATTCAAATACCATACATACATCAAAACAGTGGAAGGACTGGTCACAAGAAGGAGGCAGTCAGGGTCTCTCCTGTAACCATCATTTCTCTCAAAGCATCAACCATGCAAACTTTTTCATTATTCCTCAAACCTTCTCTCTCTCCTCCACTTTTCTTAGCTGAAAATTTTACCTCATATTTTGCAGGAAAAAAAATTGAGGCCTATGGCTGTGAGCTCCTTCTCCCCTCTTCCTCATCCCCCATCACTCTGCTGCCTTCTACCATTCTCTCCATCCAGGTCAAATTGAGCTTTCAAGTGATCATTTCAGGACCTAACAACTACTTGTTGATTAATGGGTAGGTTCATTGAATCTCCAATGGCCTAGAAGATCGCTAATGTTTAATGACTTAGAAAAATATTCCAAGGGGTGGCTAGGTGGTGCAGTGGATAAAGCACCGGCCCTGTAGTCAGGAGTACCTGGGTTCAAATCCGGTCTCAGACACTTAATAATGACCTAGCTGTATGGCCTTGAGCAAGCCACTTAACCCTGTTTGCCTTGAAAAAGCCTAAAAAAAAATTCCAGTTAGGACAGGGATTCTTAACCCAAGGTCCATGAGCTTTTTAATTTTTGACAACTATATTTTATATTTTGACAACTATATTTTATATTTTAACAACTATATTTTAATATAATTGATGTCCTCTTATATATAATCCTCTCTATTTTAGTTATGCCTTTAAAAATACTGTTTTGAGAAGGGGACCACAGAGTCCTCCAGACTGTCAAACCTGATGGAGCAAGGGGAAAGCACATGACACACACATATAAGATTAGGGTTCTTGTGTTAGGAGAGTCTATTGCAGTATCTGCACTTCTAGTATTTTCCTGCCCTTGATCCTTCTTCTTGTACCTGGGTGCAATTGAGAATGTCTTCTCAGAATTATCCTCTTTCTAGGCTCAGGCTTGGCAGTGCCAATGAAAATGCATTGGTTTTGGAGCCAGAGGACTTCTGTTCAAATCATGACCTTGTCATTTATTGCTTGAGTGACCTTGGGCAAGTACGTTCCCCTTTTTTGTTCTCTGTTTCCTTATGTGGAAAAAAGAGGGGGTTGCACAGGATGGCCTCTCTGGTCCCTGTCTGCCCTAGGTTCATTAGACTGATGCTCCTTCCTATATGCCTGTGAAACCTGGATACTCTACCAGTGTCATGTCAGGAAACTGAATTGCTTTCATTTAAATTGTCTTAGGAAGATTCTGAAGATCACTTAGCAGGAGAAGATACCAGACATGAGGTCCATTCTTGAGCTAAACTGCCAAGCATTCCAACATTACTACAGAGAGTGTAAACTATGATGGGCTGGACACATTGTTAGAATCCAGACACTGCTTACCAAAAAAAAATATTTTATGGAGAATTCATAAGGCCAAGCTCTCACAAGGGGATCAGAAAAAGCGCTACTGAGACACTTTGAAGGTCTCATTGAAGAATTTTAGAATTGATTGTTCAGCAGGAGACAATGGTGTGCCCTCATCAGTCAGGGTGCTGTACTGTATGAGGAAGGTAGAATTGAAGCAGCTCAAAGGAAACATGACACATGTAAGTTTAGAGTTCCCACCCCAAGTATGCACATTGACTATTTGTACCCGACTTGTGGCAGAGCATTCTGAGCTCTTATTGGTCTGATCAACCACAGTCAGATACACTGTACTTTGTCTAAAACATAATGATGTCATTTTGGTCTTCTTCGATAAGGAAGGACAAGAACCAGCCAACCAGCCTGCCCTTCCTACACAGGGCCTTCTCTGATGTCCCTCAAGCATCTCAGAATTTCTGAGAGTATTTTCCTGGACCTCTCCTTTGCCTCTATCGTATTCATTCTCTTCTATTTCCTATCACTCCCAGTAAAATGCAAACCCCTGATGCTTTGAATCTTCAGGGACTTTGCATGAGACCTTATATGTCAGCAGAGGCTCTTCCTATTAAATTAAATAAACATCTGGAGGGAAGAGATTTGCAGCAGGGTTGGGGAAGGGTCCTTCTGGAATGCTGAATGCTGCCCAATGAACTGGCTGAGTTTAGTTTGAGAAACTTCAAATGTCCAAGGGGTTGATGTGGAAGAAGAATTCGGTTCATTTTGCTCAACCCCAGGAGGTGGAATGAGGAAGGGTAGATGGAGGTTCCAAAGTAGACTGATTTGGCTCTGAGCACCCCCCCCCAAGGGGAAGGGGCTGCTGGTTTGGAGCAGGGCTTATCCCTTTGTTTTTTCAGTGGAACTGTTCAAGCAAAGATTGGATGACTAGTTACCACAATGTGTTAACCTGAGGGTACGTGTTCAGTTCTATTGGTCAGACTAGCTGGTCTCTGAAGTTCTGCAATTTTTGTCACTGTATTTCATTAAAAAAGAAAAAAATCCTCTATTCTGATGGCACAGAAAGTACCTAGTTAGCACTCATTGAATGTAATTATCATAAATCTGAAGCATGTCTTACATGACTTGAAATTAGGAAGATCATCTGTCAAATGAGCTAGAGGAGGAAATGGCAAACCACTCCAGGATCCTTGTCAAGAAAATCCCAAATGGCATCATGAAGAGTAAGATATGTTTGAAATGACTAAACAAAATTCAGCTTGATCCCAAAGAAGAGCCATGAGAAGGTACCTCCTCACCTTCCTTTCTTTGTGGGGATCTATGGATGTGGAACACTACAGATCCTACCTTTTTCTTTTTTTTTTTTTTAATATCCTGGATAGTTTTGTTATATGGTTTTCCTCTTTCTTCTGTATTATAGAGGCTGGCTTTCTTGTTTGGAGGGGGAAGGTTACACTAAGAAAGAGGGGATAGAAAGATAAAAGATGTAAACATTTAATTTTTAAAAAGGAAAGTAACTGACATTTGTAGGACACTGAAAGTTCTGTAAAATTCCTTACAATTCATTTTCTGATTTGATGTTTATAATGACCCTGGGAGGTAGGTTCTATTTTTATTCTCAATCTGAAGATGAAGAAACTGAGGCACAGAATAGTTGAGTGACTTGCCCAGGATTATACAGCTAATAAGTGTTTGAAGCTAGGTTTGAATTCGGGATGATGAGATTTCTTGACTCTATGTTTAATCCACTACTATATGACCTATCTGGATTGGTTGGTCTAATTTCAGAATATTTTATTTTTATTGCTTTGTTGATGTTCCTATATCATTTACATCGCTGTGGGCATAGTTTATAGTATTGTCCTGGGTCAGCTGATTCTACTTTGTATCAGTTCATTTAAGTCTTCCCATGTTTCTTGGTGGCCACTTTTCAATGCTTCATCCAGTAACCATTTATCAAGTACCTTATGTATTGAACAATGGGGAGATAGAAAGTTAGCATTTTGTTTCCATACTAGGAAAATGGGGACAATAATGGTGCCTACTTCACAGCGGTTTTGTGAAGAGCAAGTGAAGTAAGATTTTAAAAAGTGCTTTATAAAATTTAGAGTGCTTTGTTTGCTGTTCAATCATTTTCAGTCCTGTGTGACTCTTCGTGACCCCATTTGAAATTTTCTTGACAAAAGTACTGGAGTGGTTTGTAATTTCCTCTCAGCTCATTTGATGAGAAAACTGAGGCAAACGGGGAGAAATGACTTGACTAGGATCCCACAACTACTAACTTTCTGAGGCCAAATTTGAACTCAGATCTTTTTGACCCCAGACCTGGTGTTCTCTCCACTGTGCCACCTAGTGACCTCTGTAAAGTGATATATAAATACTAGCTAGTGTTATAATCAGTCATATAACCATGATCTTCTATAGAAAATTATTCATAACAGAGTATCTTTTTCCAATACTTGCCCTTCTTCTGTGTCTCCAGAAATTCATTGTTCTACAAGATCATATTAATCCTAAGATTCACATCTACTCATGCCCTAACTGGAGCTAGTAGAGAGTGGATATCCTGCAGCTTTGAGGGCATCATCTCATCATTTTCACCTTAGCTGGACTCCTCTTCACTTTATCATTTTCCCCATCTCCCTTCAGAGTCTTTTTAGAGTTGTTTCCCCTATTATATTGTTTGTAATTTAACTAAAGTTAAAATTAAATGTTGATTTCTTTTTCATTCTATCCCCTATATTTCTTAGTATATGTATTGCAAAAGACAGGGACAAATCTTTTACCTATCTCCAAGCACTGAACACAGTGTTGAACAAATAGTAGATGCTTAACAAATGTTTGTTGACTGACCTAAGACATCATCCCTGCCCTCAAGGATATCATAACCCAGTTGGGGAGAAGACGCATGTTTTTAAATCATGTCAGTCAGCAGAACTAGAGATAGAGGCAGGGAGGGAAAGTTGGAGGTTTAGGAAGAGGTGCTGAGTAAATGTTTGGCATTTGATGGATAGATGACCCAATTTGGTGGAATAAAGACTCATGGAGAAGAAAGTCATAAGAGGTCATAAGAACTCAGCTTAAAAATTGACAGAAGGGCTCTTCTCACACTGAACCCATGAGGTAATTAATTTTTCAGATGGAGAAATTTAGACCCAGCAAGATTAAATGGTTGGTTTACTCTTTATATCTTTGGTATGGATATACATAGGATTGTAGACTTAGAACTTGGAGGGACTCAATCCCATCATTTTATAGAAGAGGAAACAAAGGCAGCTTGGTATGGTATTTTTTGAGTCAGAAGACCTAGATTTGAATCTCAATTCTGGATTTATAACTATGTGGCCTTTGGTAAGCCTTTTAACATTTGGGGCCTCAGTTTCTTCTTTTACAAAGTAAAGGAACTGGGCTAGATGACCTTAAAGATCCCTTCCAGCTTTAAGTCTGCTATCTTTGGAGTTACAAAGAGGTTAAGTGGCTTTACCAGGGTCCCACAGCTATCTAAGGCAGGATTTGAACCCAACTCTTCTTGACTCCAAGACATTATCCTCTTTTATACCATGCTATCTCTCATATTGCTTTCTCTTGATAGAATGTAAGCTCCTTGAAGGCAGGCATTTCCCTCCAAGTTATTTAATACATGCTTGTTGATTGATTGGTTTGAAGCTCTCATAGTTAATGAGATGGGAGATGGGAGACATGGCTGTAAGGGAAGCCATGCCTCTTACCATCTTCTCAGTCCCTTTTCAAAGGAGTTCTCCTTCAGCCCTGAATCTAGTCCTTCTTTACCCTAGGAACTGTGTGGCTATCTCAGTTCAAGCAACTGCCTCATCACTTTAGAGACTTCCCAGGAAGCTCTGTTTTATTCTCAGATCCAGGTCAGTCATCTCTTAGCCTCCGTCTTTGCCCCAGAGCCTTAGAGGAGAGTCATGCATCAGCTTGGCCCCAGAGCCTTGGTAGAGAGTCATGCATCAGCTTGGCTTAAGTCACCCACTTGGGGCCTCTTTGCTCTAGAGACTTCACTTCTCTAGAGACCTTTCACAGACTTGATCCACCTTTTCTAGACCAGTCCAGCCCCTATTGGGGATGCGCATATATTGGCCATCAGTGGGCACAGCATCACCAATTGCTATCATGGTGGACTTCAAGGGAGTGCCTCAAATAATACTTATGGGATGTCTTTCCAGTCACTGATAGCCTGCCTAGCTTCATTCCTCTATCATTTACATTGTCTCACCTGCCTCACGCTCTCTCTTTTCAGTGATTCTAAACCCCTGGCTACGGAAATACAAACCTTCCACTTCCCAACTGCCCTCTCCTTCTGATTCAACTCAACCCCACAAAGGTCCCAGTTTTCATTTACTCCCCCTATACCTCTGCCCCCTTCCACTGTGGTCTCTGGAATACCTCTTTGATCATAACTCACTTTCATCAGAAACTTGTTCCTTTTCTTATTCCTTCCATATTATGGTATCACCGAGATCTGGCTCCTTCCTGATGATACACTCACACAATCCAAAACTGATCATACTTTTTCTTATATCCCTAAACTCATAGTCATGAATCAAGAATCAGTGCACTTTTTGCTATTCATTGCCACTTCTATACTCTCCTTCTATCCCCACCACCGAAGAATCTGTCCTCTTTTGAGAGTCACTCTATTCAAATTTTTCATCCAATACTTATTATCCTTTAGGCTGTTATCTATCATTCTCTTCCCAACCTGGGGCATTCTCCCTTTTTTCAGAGTTCAGTTTCTGGCTCACAGTCTCCCTCCTCCCCAACTTTTGTCCTCAATAAATATTGAAGAAAATAACAATATATATTAATACTCCATCTCAACTATCTAACTTTACAGTTCCTCAGTCTACTCAATCTCCATGACCTTTACCTACATCTCAGGCACACACAGAGATTGTCATACTCTTGTTCTTGCTATCTCTTATGAGTATTTTACTTCCATGTTCACGAAATCCCAAATTCTTTCATTAGATCATAATCTTTTATCCTGTTTCCCTCTTCCTTATGACCCCAATCCTGTTCTTTATCCTTGCTATGACTTCTAATTCCTCTACCAATCCCTCTTCATTGGCTACACTGTCCTTTCTTCATTATCCCCACCCCTCAGTGACTGGAATCACTTCACCTTTACATTACATAATCTTAACTGGGCCTTCAATGGAGAAAGACAATCCTTTTTGCATTCCCCTGATTTATTTACTCTCCCACTCTCTACAATGATATTTCAAAATCTTTATTCCTTCTTAAGTATCCCACATCATCTCTCTTCTCACCCTTTCAGCTGAGGAGCTTACCTCATATTCTTCTGGAAAAATTATGGCCATTGGTTGAGAGCTTCCTTGTCTTCCATCTCTTCCATCACTTTTGTCTCTGTGTCTTCCTTCAAGTTCCTTTTTTCTAATCAATAAGTGGCCCTTCCTCTTGTCAAGATAAAACCTCAATATCCATCCTGTCCTTCCCCATTTTCTCAAGTAGGTTGCCCTGTCTATCATTCCCACTCTAATCTTCAGTCTCTCCCTATCTACTAACTCCTTCCCCGGTGTCTATAAATCATGCCCATCTATCTCTCATCCTCAAAAATATTGACTTCTTGATCTTACCATTCCCCCTCTCCTCAACTGTTGTCCTTCATTTCTTAGCTAAATTCCTTGAGAGTGGACAACTATCCATCCCTCCACTTCCTTTTCTTTCACTTGATTTTTAACCCTCTGACTTCTAGCCTCCTCATTAGACTGAAACCAGTTATCTCTTAATTGTTACATCTAATGACCTTTTCTCATTCCTCATCATTCTTGACCTCCCTGAAACCTCTGACAGTGTTGATCTTCCCCCCTTTTCCCTCTGGGTACTCCTTCCTGACTGGTTTTTGTGATAAAATTTTGCTGACAGTGCTCTCCTACCCTTCTGACTGTTCCTTCTCTTTCTCCTTTTATTCATCCAGGTCATACCCAACAATCATGGCAGTCTCAAAACTCTGTCCTGGATTCTCTTCTCTGTATTATCTCACTTGTATACTCATAAGCCTCTATGAATTAAATTATTATTTCTATGTAAATGATTCCTAAATCTATCTATTCATCCCTGGCCTCTCTCCAATGAACAACTAGGTTCATAGGATAAAGTTGTTGGGCGTGGAGTTGGGAAATTGAGTTCAAATCTGATCTCGAACACTTATTAGTTGTGTGACCCTGGGTAAGTCATTTTACATTGTTTGCATCAGTTTTCTCATCTGTAAAATGAATGGGACAAGGAAATGGCAAACCACTCCAGTGTCTTTACCAAGAAATGAAGTCACAAAGAGTCAGGCACGATTGAAACAACTGAACAGCAAGTTAGAAACTCAAATCACCAACTGCCTTTTGTCTATCTTGAACTGGATGTCCTGTAGAAACCTAAATTCCATAAGACCCAGGCAGAACTCATTATATCCTCCCCCCAAAACATCTTTCCAAATTTTCCATTACTGTTAAGGGCATCACCAATCCTCCCAGTCCCCCAAGGCTTACAAGCTAGGTATGTTCCTCACTCTCTTTCCTCTCTTGTATCCAATCTGTTGCTGAGTCTTGTTTTTTCCATCTTTACAGCACCTTTCATTATCTATCTTCTTCTTTCCACTTATATAGCCATAGCCACAGTTCTAGCCAAGTCCTGGGGCAGGCTTTCATTACCTTCCATGTCCCCTTAGCCTCCTGGTTGGTCTATCTGTTCAGGTCTTTTTCTGCTCTAGTTCATCCTATACTTAGCTGCCAAAGTCATCTTCCTAGAGCTCAGATCTAATCATGTCACTCCCCTACTCAATAAACTTCAGTGACTCCCTATCATCACCAGGATCAAATATAAATTCCTCTTTCTTTTAAAGTCCTTCAGAATCTGACCTTTCCTATCTTTTCAATCTTTTTATACTTCACTTTCCTCCCCATACTCTACCATCCAGTGACATTGGTCTTTGTGCTTGTTGTTAAACATGGTGCTCTTTCTCTTGACTGGCTGATCCCATGCACAGAATGTTTCCCTTCCTCACCTCTGCCTCCTGGCAAATCTCTGAGGTTTGTTTCAAATTCCTCCTTTTTCCTTCCCTCCAAACTCCTCCTCATTTACACTGTTTTGTTCTTGTATAGTTTTTTGTGTGTTGTTCCCCATTAGAATGTGAACACTTTGAAAGCAGGGATTGGTTTAAATTTCTTTGCATTCTCAGTGACCAGCATAGTATCTGACATATAATAAATGCTTAATAAGTGTTTATTTTTTGATTGATTGAAGACTAGATTAAGGGTGTTAAGACAATCAACAATGGAGAGCCATAGAAAGATTCTGAGCAGGACAGTGATGCCATTTTACAAGTTTCTTTGCCATCTAAACAACCATTCTAAACACTGCCAATGTAGAACTACCATTATGGTGCTTTGAAATTTAGATAGAAGCCCAGTGAACTGAAATAACAGGAATACTTTGAGAGTCAAGCAGGGAGGTGTCTTTAATGTACTCTCCTGGTTTGCACATTCTGTTCTATTGGGTATACGGGGGAGGGGTGATCAATTTAATAGATAGTCTGGGCTGTGCCCCTAGAGCATGACCAAGGTCCCTCATTGAGGTGAAGTGTTTGATGATGGGGGAATGTGTAGCAATGATATTCTCTTTCATCCCAAGATGCAATTTGAACATTACCACAGTGGTCTGAAGCAGAACTCTGGAGAATGGGCTAAAGCTATAATGATGATAGGATGAGGGTGATGGTGATGGTAGCAGCCTGTGTTTAGGTGGTTACATTAAGAGGTTGGTGACTTGGAGGATTGCTTTGGAAGAAAGGGTGCTCCCTCTAAATTTCAATGCCTTGGGACAAAGCTCCAGCTGTCCCAACCTAGTTACATCCATAAATAAAGTGAGGAGTTGCTCCCCACCTTAACATTCTCTGTCCAGAGATGTCTTTCAGCTCTAGCACTATCCTATCCTAGCACTTTATGTTCTAAGGTTCATTCCAACTTTTTTGTGTGTTCTAAATTCCCTTCTTCCTTAACAGGTGGTTTACTGTTCTATGTACTGCACCTATGTCCCACATCCCCCCCCCCCCAACCCCTACATGTTTATATTCCTTGGTTCTTGCAGCAGGTATCAAAAGTGCTAATTACAGCTTAAGGGATTTGTGATTCAAAGCCCAGAGTCACACAGAGAGTGAATAGGAAAGCTGAGACTAGAACCCAGGTTTCAAATCTCCAACCCAGTGCTCTTTGGGAAACTGTACATTTACCAGACTGTAGTAGTGACAGACAGTAGAGTAACTAGCAGAAGAGGAGATTTTTCACTTAGTTGGCAATGAACTCCCTTGATGGGCATTGTTACTCAGAGATAAAAAGACAACAGAGGGCACTGGAGTGAGCAAGGTTTGGTGTCCAGCTCTTCATAAATATTTATTGATCGATAATTGACCGACTGTTTGATTGACAGGATTTTTCTTTTTCTCTCTCAGGATGAAAACCCAGGTCCAGGTTTCTACAATGTCATTCATCAATCTCCCGAGTTCAATAGTGTCTCAATATCAAGGAAAGGAACAGGAACTTTTCCTTCTGTGGTGAGACAATCTTCCTTTTTTGGTGGTTTATTCCATATCCTCTCTAGCCTCTGTTTTTGATTATCTCTTTCATTCCCATTAATGAGGCAGTATCTCTGTTAGGTGCTTTTCTCTCTACCAAAGGCTTTCCCACCAATTATCTCATTTGGTGCTTACTACACCCTTCCAGGTAATGAGAATAACAGTAATGATAGTAATAATAATAATGATAATAATAATAGCTAGCATTTATATATGGTCCTTTAAGGTTTATAAAACACTTTCCAGGTATTATCTCATTTGATAATCTCAGTCCTGTGAGGCAGCTGCTATTATCATTCCCATTTTACAGATAAAGAAACACAGTAGTTAAGAGACTTGCTCAAAACCACTCAAGGAATAAGGGTAGGAAGTAAGATTTGGATCAAGGTCTTCTTGGTTCCTGTTACTCAGGTGTTACTCATTTTTAGATGAAGAAATGGAAACTGAATTAGGTGACCTGCTGAAGGCTACTCAGACAGGGAGCAGGGGAGTTGGGGACTCACAGAACTCAGATCTACTGATCTCAAGTCCAAGATTAGTTTTCCATGATGACAAACATCCTTGGTTAAATCTGAAAAAAAAATATTTTTTTTTCACAGACATGACCCTAGTCAGGAAGACAAACTTTTCTTCATAAATGTTTTTGCCCATTTTGCAGACAGGTAAATAAAAGCATGAGAGGTTTCCATTTTGTTGCCCCACCCAGGAGAGACTTCAGAATTTGGTCATTTGGGATGATTCAGTTGGGTATCCTAGTAAAGCAAAGACAATAATATTTGTAGCGTGCTTTCTGATGACAAAGCACTTGCCTCATAAGCACCCTAAGAATAAGTAGAGCGCAATACTGTCATTATCCCTTTTTTCTGATGAGGAAACTGGGACTCTTGTCAGGTTCTCTGTCTGAGTATCACATCAAAATAAACACAACGAATCTTGGCCAAGTCAAAATACAAAAAAATCATTTTGAAATAGAAATGGCAAAAATGGATCGCATTTGAAGACATTATAGTTTTTAAATTGGGGAGGTGGGATATGACAGAAAGAACATTTTAGGATCTGGGTCCCCCCTTAGGAGCTGTAGCCTCTATTTTCTCATCTGTAGTTAACAATTCTCACACTACCTCCCTAAGGAGGTAAGAGAACTACTGTTCTCCTTTTGGTCTTTTCAAAGTCCCAGAGGGGCCTCTGATTTATGATAGCACTCTTCAGCACAGATGATCTCAAAGCCCTTTCCAGCTTCTGCTGGCACTTGCTGCTGTTTGAAGTTTGAGGTTGGCAGAGTTGAATTACCCAAGGTCTCCCTCAGCTTGGAAGTAAACCTTCCACATTTGCAGCGGGTTCAAGACCCATCCTGCCAGGTCAGAAGGACCACACCTCTCCTGACGCCACGGGTACCTTGCTCCTATGTCAGCTCCACACCAGCCCTAGGGAAGGCACGCAAGGGATGTGCCCTCCTCCCTGCACTGTGAATCGACTGTGACCTGAAGCAGGCCACCTCCCACTGTCTCATTGCTTCACCTTCATCATGGTGGCAGGACTATTCATCAATCCCCCTTGCCCTGAGGGATTGTGGGAATCCACCTGTAGGTGACTGAGGCACACACACACACACACACACACACACACACACACACAGCATTAGAAACATGCTAGGGGTTCTGCCTGTCACTGGCTGAATCATCAACAAACACTTCTGCAACACCTCGGTTTCCTTCCAGTGAATTGCTCAGCCAAGCAGGGGCTCTGCCCATGGGAGACCAGGCCAGGTCCCAATGGCCAGGTGGTCAAACCAGGCCATCTGCTCAGAGAATAATAATGCCCTTGGCCACCAGTGTTTATATAGCTCCTACTAGGTACAGACATTATGATAAGAGGCTTTTATGAATATTATCTCATTTGATCCTCACCACGACCCAGGGAGATCCCCATTATACAGATGAGAAGACAGGCAGATAGATGTAAAGTGATTGACCCAGGGCCACACAGGTGGTAATTATCTGAGGCTGAATTTGAACTCAGGTCTTACTGACTTTGAACCTGCCACTCTCTCCACTTTGTTGCCTGAATACTGAGATGGATCCACATGGAGCCTCCTCTTAAGAAGCCCACAGTTGGATGTAGGATGTTGGATCGGAGGAGAAGGGAGAAAAGAAACATGTGAAGTGTTAGGAGGAATCTGGGAGAGACAGTTCCATTTCACTTAGGGGAGGGAGTGATGGAGGAGTGGCTATCCCCTGAGGTGAACCTTGAAGGAAGGTCCCTGCCATCCCCATGTTGAAGTCCATTCTTGTCAGGGGAACAAATGAAATGAATGAAATATCACATTAATATAGTAATTTAAAGTTAGCAGAGCATATTAATGCACTGCTTCACTGATCCCCCTCCCAACATTGTGAAGGAAGTCCTTTAAGTATCCTCATATTCTAGGTAATGAAAGGGAGGCTTAGGTGTGACTTTGTCTCTGAGGTCACATGGTGACTATATCCCAGGTGAGATTTCAACCCAGGTCAAGTCACATAGTTGGGAAGTGTCACAGGTAGAATCTGAATCTGCATCTTCCTAACTCCACTTCAGTTTTTTTTCCCCCCTTTCTCTGTCTCTGTCTCTGTCTTTCTCTTTCTTTGTCTCTGTCTCTTCTCTCTCTTTCTGTCACTCATCTCTGTCTTTCTCCCTGTCTCTCTGTCTCTGCTTCTCTGTCTCTCTCTGTCTCTCTCCCTCTGTTTTTGTCTCTCTGTGTCTGTCTGTCTGCTCTCTGTCCATCACACCACTGCACTTTGAGGTCAGGGCAGTAGGGGAGTATGATGGAATGAGATGGGAATAAATATGGGGGTTGGGATGGGGATGAAGGACAGCATAAGTAGGCCAGTTTGACTGGAGTATAGAATATGTGAAGGGGAATATCCAGAGTCTTGAATGCTAGACTCCAGAGTTTAATGTTTAATGGGGAGTAACGGAAAGTTTTGAAATAGAACTGTTAAGACAGTGAGGTGGTGGGATGAAATGGAGGCAGCAAGGCTTCTCTTCAGGTTGAGTAAGAAAGAAAGGGCCTGACCTTGTTGGGCAGTCATATAGCAGAAAGGAGGGGTCAGAGAGGAGAGGCACTGGGGAAAGATACAGGATTTATCTGGGCAGAGCGGGGATGATGTAGACCATTCTGTCAGGCTTCTCAGATGATGGAGTCAGCCTAGGCTGTCTCCAGGTCAAGCCAGCTGTAATTGAGTTCAGAGAAATGGAGGTTCTCAAATTTGGAACTCAGGCCATCTACTCCAGCTGATGAATCCCCTTGACAACACCCCACCCCCAACATGTGATCATCAAGCCTCTTTCTTAGAGTCCTTCAGGAAAGAGGGACCCGCTGCCTCTGAGACAGCCTGTTCCAATCATGAACAGCTCTAGAACTTTTTTTTTAAATTTCCCTGTATAGGAAACCTAAAATAGTCTCTTTTTAACCTTCATCTGTTGCATTGATTCCTGGTTCTATCCTCTAGGGCCACAGAGTATAGGTCCTTGAATACATGAAATGAAGTTATGAACTCCAGGTCAGTTCAATTCAATCCAATCTAATCTAATCCTAAAAGCATTTATTAAATCCCTCCCATGACCAGGGCATTGTTGGAGGCTCCAGAAAAAATGTTCCCTACCCTCAAGGAGTTTATGAACCTCCCCACCCCAGCAAGTTTTCTCCACATTCCATGACCCCTGTTCCTTTGGCCAACCCTTGGATGGCATGATCTCCAGGCCCTCCTAAACACTGGCCATTCTTCTCTAGGTGATTTCCAGGAGATCTTTGAATCTAATGAATCTTCTCGGCTCATTGGCCAGGGTGACCCAGGAAGTGGATCCCTTTGTGTGGGGAATGCAGCATGGTACTGTGGTACAGAGTACTATTTTTGGAGAGCACTCAGAGTTTCTGGGTTCTTAACCTGCCCCTGAAAATACTTGTAAAACATTTCTTGATCCTAAATGCAGATGTTGGCTTAGGTTGCCACAGAGATCCTTTGTAGTTTTAAGTCTGGGTTAAAGAATTCAGGAAATTGGGGTGGGGGCAGCTGGGTGGTGCAGCACTGGCCCTGGAGTCAGGAGGGCCTGAGTTCAAATCCAGCCTCAGATATATAGTAATTAACTAGCTGTGTGACCTTGGGCAAGTTACTTAACCCATTGCCTTGCAAAACCCTACAAAAACAAAAACAAATAAAAAAAGAATTTAGGAAATTTAAAAAGGAATCTAGAGATAGAAGGGACATCAGAAGTCATTGTGCTCCAACTCTGCCCTTTACAGTTTAGGGAACTGAGAACTGAAGAGATTAAAGGACAGAGATAGTGGGGTGAAGAGTGGGGATTGGACTTCAGCCCTTAGGGCTGAAGGCCATGTTCCATAGACCAGGGCCAAAACAAAGAGATGGGTCAAGTACTGGACTTTGGCTCACCTTTGCCTCCCAAAATTTCAATTGGGAAGGCTCTGATCAGTGCCATGGTGACTATTCATCTTCTAACCCAAGGGTGGAGAACTATGAAGTTGCTTTTCCACTATAGAATCATGCTAAGGGGGAACAGCTGAGACTCAGGAACTAGGTGAAGGGTGGAAGTCAGGAAGAGGATAGAGAAGAGGATGCTCAGGATGGGCCTCCTTCAGCAGCTTTCCTCACTTTTGCTCTACCTGGTGTCCTTCTCCCCACGTTTGCCAAGTAGGGTCTTTAGTCCAGAGCTAAGATCAGCCTCAGACATTTGTAAAGTATCAACTAGACCCAAGGCAGAAGGTGATACAAAGACCTAGAAATAAGACCCAGTCCTTGTCCTCAGGGAGGACACATCACAATGTCATGAAAAGGACACTGGACTTGGAGTTGGATGAGCCACCTCTACTATCTGTGTGACCTTAGGTAGATCATTTTACTTGTCTGGGTCTCAGGTTCCTTCCTCATCAATAAAATGGGCAGGTTGAGCTGCATGACTTTGGGGTCCCTTCCAGCTCTATCTCTATGATCTCCAAATTCTATTAGAATGGAATATCCTAGGGGTGGCTAGGTGGCACAGTGGAGGAGTGGCTAGGTGGCGCAGTGGATAGAGCACCGGCCCGGGAGTCAGGAGTACCTGAGTTCAAATCTGACCTCAGACACTTGATAATTACCTAGCTGCTTGGCCTTGGGCAAGTTACTTAACCCCATTGCCTAGAAAAAAAATCTAAATAAAAAAAGAATGGAATATCCTTGTAAATAAACTTTCATTTGTTTTTTATATCCTCAGCACAGTGTCTACTTTACAACTTAGTAAATTAGTAGTACTTTATGCTTGTTGATTGAATGACTGATGAGTTGATCCTATGTTCATCAAGTTCCCTTCATATTCTCTCTCATCCTGGATCCCATACAAGATACAAGGTGATAAGAGCAAAGGAAAGGTCCAGATGAAAAACTAAGGACATTTGAAGAGAACTTGATTTCAATATGCAGGGAGATGGGGTGCATATCAGGGAGTGCTTCATGGAAGAGGTGATGCTTCATTTTGGCCTTGAGGGAAACAAACATTTTTGATAATAGATATCTGCATATTGCTTTAAATTTTGTGAAGAGCTCCATTGTCTCCTTGGGGCCTCCCAATGACCCTATGAGGCAGGCACTAGTTATATTATTGCCTCCATTTTAGAGGTAAGGAAACGGAGTCTCAGGGAGGTGAACTGAATTGTTAGCAAGTGCCAGAGGCAAGATTTGATATAACTTCAAGATTTATGTTCTATGCACATTCAGAGTGATAAAGATGAGAAGGGAGCATGTTACAGGGAGTCTAACTGTTTGAAAACTGCAGAGTGAAGGATGAGATGGGGAAGAATTAGTGGATGAAGTTGTTCTACCATCTTGGACCTTATCATCCAGTCTGATCTAATCTAATCCATCCAGACAAGGTCAGTCCAGCTTAACCCAAGGAGTCTACTCTATGTTAAACATTGAGTCAGATTATAGAACCGGAGGACAAAACAAAAGCAGCCCCATATCTTGAAGGAGCTGACTTCCTATAATAGGGAGTAGAGAGTGAGGAGAGGGGTGAGGTAGGTGGAGCTAGGACTTGTAAACATAGAAGTATATACATAATAATTGGAAGAGAGCACTGACAACAGAAGGATCAGTAGAGCAATATATTTGTAGGTCATTTTTTACATTGGATGGGTAGCTAGGTTAACACAGTGGATAGAGTTTTGGGTCTGGAATCAGGAGGACCTGAGTTCAAATCTAGACTCAGAAACTTACTCACGATGCTGGGCAAGTCACTTAAATCCTGTTTGGTTCAGTTTTCTCATCTGTCCAATGAGTTGGAGAAAAAAATGACAAACCATTCTTGTACCTTTGCGATGGGTCACAAAGAGTTGGATATAACTGAACATCAACAATAAGAATCCAAACAGGACTATTAATTGTTGGAGCTAGAAGAGGCCAATGTTTTTCATTTTACAAATGTGAAAATGACTCAGAGGTAGTGGCTTTAATGTTCAGATTTGGATAAATAAAACATGAGATGGCATGGAAGTGGGACATGGCCTCTGAAGTAGGCAGACAGGCCGACTTTGGGGGTCTTGACCTGTTTAGAACAAAGTGGAGAAATGCGAAATCAACCTGGAGAAGTGGACAGGATAACTAAAGGTCTTTGAGTGACACACTGAGGCGCTGTCAACTCATCTTGGAAGCAATAGGGAATATTTGAAAGTTTTTGAGCAGGGAAGGTGAGATGCAGACTTCAGGAAGATGTGGAAGATGGATGAGAGACCAATAGTTCTATAAGTCTTCCTAAAGTTCCCCAGCTATGGTTGGTGTCTCTAGCAATGAAGGCGCCCACAGGAAATAGTAATGATGCTTCTACAGTGCTTGAAAGCTTACAAAATATGTTCCTAAGGAGTATAAGTGAAATCACCCCAATATTATAGATGAGGAGGAGGAGTATCAGGTAAAATGACTGAGAGCAACTAGTAGCTGAGATTCCTACCCAGGCCTCTGGATCTAATTCTGTCCTGCCATTTCTTCTTTCTATAAAGACTACCTCAAAAACAAAACAAAAATAAAAAATAAATTAAAAAAAAAAGACTCCTTCGGGGAGGCTAGGTGGCCTAGTGGATAAAGCACTGGCCTTGGAATCAGGAGTACCTGGGTTCAAATCCAGTCTCAGACACTTCATAATTACCTAGCTGTGTGGCCTTGGGCAAGCCACTTAATCCCGTTTGCCTTGCAAAAACCTGAAAAAAAAAGACTACTTCACTCTCCTCTTATATCTTTTTTCCTTGGGAATTTTCCTTTGGAATTCAGCATATATGACCAGAGATTAACTTGGAAGGGTAGGGGTGAAGGATCAATATACACACACACAAGATCATGCCTTTACAATAGGAAGTGACTTCAAAGGGTGTCTAGTTCAAGCCCATTATTTTGTAGTGAGGTTTTGAGTCAGAAAGCCTGAGGTTCAAATCCCACCTCAGATACAACCTGGAAGACCCTGAGTAAGTCAATTTACTCAGAGGTCCTTGTGAGAATCAGATGAGATAATGTATGTAAAAATCTTAAAAGCACCAAATAAATGTTTCCTATCACCATTATTCCCCAAGGTAACATGGGTATTGGCCAACTGGTCAGGACTGGAAGCCAGGGCCTTTGCCTCTAGATCGTGCACCTGAAAATCACCAGCAGTTCCCAGGGAAATGCTTCTGAGAACCCTTGCTCCAGGAGCTGAGCCCAAGAAGCAGGGCCTCACCATCTCACCCTTCCCTCGGGCAACATGCAAAGTCTCCCTGAGAAGCTCCCTCCCCCCAACCTCCCTACATTGAAACTCCAGCAATGTCCTTAACTATTTCACTTGGAGATAACTGGACATTTTTTCTTGATCTTACTCTGATACCCGCCATACTATCCCAGGTGAAGAAGATGTTATCGTCTAGTTTCTATAGCTTTTGTCCCTCTTCGTTGTGCAAACATCGATTCTGTTTGTTTTTTAACTGAGAACAGTTTGTCATGGGCTTCCTGGATTGGTTCTGATGAGACAGCAAAAATATTGTTGAGTCTTATGTAAACAGCTATTAGATGGGAAATAGGGGAAGGAGGAACAAGTCCCGTGGAACCGTGGCCTCCAGAGGGTTGGAGCCCAATTCCACTGGGTCATTCCGAGATCCCAAGTTGTTTACTTGTGTGAAACAGCAAGTCATGCTTTGCTGAGAAGACTCTAGTAAAATATTAAAGAAACCCTGAGCTCTCCCCATCAAATAACCCTTAGCACACAGCTGATGAGTCAAGAATGAATGAATCAGAAGGCAGCCAAAGCAAAAGAAATGCACAGAAAGCAAAGTCTTTTATGCCAAACCCTAAACATTTGATACATGCTTGGGGAGGGTGTTGTTTTTTTTTTAAAGCTCAAACTAAAACACGCCTGAACTTGCTTTTCTTAAGAACCAAAACCTACAGGCCCAGAAGGCACATGGGCTTCTCTTGCTAGAAAAGACAACCCAAGATATAGTTGGAACAATACCAAACTTGGAGTCTAAAGACCTGGGTTTGAGAGCACCTTAGGAAAGGAGTTTCTCTTCCTCTGAACCTCAGTTTTCACATCTTCAAAATGGAGATGATACCCTTCCACCCCTAACCCCCTGTCTCACAGGTTATGAAGGAAGTGCTTTGTAAAACAGTAGATAAATATGAGCAATTCTTATTGTTATTATTAGGTTTGGATTTGTGATTTCATCTTTGAGGACGACTCCCAACCTAGAAACTCTCCCCAATGATTCAAGTCAACACCTCCCAACCTAGAAACTCTCTCCACTGATTCAAGTCAACACCTCATTTATAACTTCAGAATTGCCTGGGGCATCTGGAAGATAAAAAGTGGGCCTAAATTTACCCAGCTACTAAATTTCAGAGGCAGAACTAGACCCCTGGTTTAGGCCATGCTGCCTCTTGCTTTCATCATTCCCATTGTTCTCCTCACCAGGACTGCCATCTTTGTTGCTTCCTGTGGAAAGACTCGATAGGCATCATTTTTCCTTTCTGGGTCTTCTGAGCCAGCCTAAGAAAAAGTGCTTTGATTCCTTTCCCTTGTCTTTTTGCAGGAGAACCGACTGTACAGGAAGACTCCTAATTATCCTGCAGCCAATGCCTACAATCTTCAGTCCAGTTTGCTTTCTAAGAAAGACTTTAGCACCACATGTTCTCACATGTTCCAACTTCCCTTCTGTGAGAAAATCTACAAATGGCCCACCCCTGCACCCAATCATTATCATGTAAGGGGAAAAGGGCCCTGGGGCTGGAGGGGTTGGGGAAGGAGCACATCTTAGAGTGGGAGGGGACCTCTGAGGTCATCTAGAACCTGCCCTCCCCAATTCCCAAGAAGCTTCTGTAATTCTTCTGACAAGTAGCTACCCAGTTTCAACAACTTGGAAACCTCTGATAGCTTGGAACTCATTAGCTTCCTAGGCAGTCCATTCTCCTTCTGAAACAGTGTATGATCTGCTTTCAGGATACTTGCTCCAGGGTGTACAGGGTACTGGTATTAATGAGGGAAGCCTACTTGCTAAGGGTGGAGGATACACGGACACACACACACACACACACACACACACACACCTGGAAGTCACTCCCTTGGCACCAATTCTACCAGCAAGTCCTAACTCCACCATCTGTACCAGGGAGCCAGTGGGAAGCCAAAATGACTTACAAGCTAAAAAAAACAAGCCACTGTCCAGATGGGCTTGATAACAATAGCTAGATGTAGTTCTACCTCTGACAAAGCCCTTTGAATAAATCTTTTGCATTTGCTTTTCTGAGCATCCTTTAGGTAGTCATGGGTATACATGAACATCATAGACTCTACCTGGGAGGAAGCTTAGAGTTCATCTAGTTCAACCCCCACCCCCATCCCAACCCTCATCTGGAACAGGGTGAACAAGATGGCCTCTGGCATTCCTTACAAATTGGGAAATTCTGACATTCTGAGAAGTTACTTAGACCCAGAATGGAAGTTTCTGAAGGGCAGATTCTTAGGTGTTGGGGTCCATGAATGTTTAATGAAGATTTTGTTGAATTGGGTTGGACAGGATTAAGTAATTTCTCAGAATGTCAGAATTTCCCAGTTGTAAGAGTCCTCAGAGACCATCTTGTCTACCTTATTCCATACCTGAAAAATATTTCCCTTAACCACATCCCCCCAAAGTGAACCGTCCTTCTGGCCTCAGCTTGAAACCCTGTAATGAGGGGGAATCCCCCCACCTCCCAAGGCAGCCTTCCTTCCATTTGGGAACAGTTCTTATTGTTAGGAAAATTATCCTTACTTCAAGCCTTAATATTCTTTCCTTCAATTCCCACCCATTCTTCTGGTTTTTAGAGAAGGACAAAGTCTAACATCTCTTCCAAAGGATAGATCTTCACATAACTGAAGGTCCCTCTCACATACCTCCTCCCTCCCCAGCCCCCATGCCTACAGATCAAACATCCTCATTTCTTTCAAAGATTCTCTTAAGTCATGGTGCAAATCCCTCACTGTGTTGGTCACCATTTTCTGGATGTTGTCAAGCTTAACAACACCCTTCCTAGACTCTGGTGAACAAAACCAGCTAGGTCAGAGGGTAGCAGAATTGGCACCTGCTTATGTCTGGAAGCACCTTCTCCCTTAACCCAAAAGTCCCATTCATTAGCTTCTTGCGTTTGGTGATCACATCATTGAAATGACCAAGGCCCCTTGCCTCCCAGGGCTTAGCCTATCTCCTGATACATAGTAGGTGCTTAATAAATGTTTATTGATTAACATCTATTTATTGACTTACTTAAGACCACACAGATAGTCTATGAAGAGCAGAGCTGGGACTGTCTCAGTTCCTGACTTTACATCTAGCATTGGTTTCTCTTATGTTGTGTTGACTTAGATGTCCATAAATGCTTATTGAATTAAATTAATATTTGATTAACTTACCACATTGGGAAGTGCGTTTAGAAGGTCCAGTGAAATACCATGTGCTTTGAAAAATACAAAGTGCTCTAAACCAGAAAGAGAACTCCTTAGAGAACTCCCACTCCAACCCTCTCATTTTGCAGATGAGGAAACTGAGGCCCACATTTCATCTTCTAAAATATGTCTCCTTAAAAGTACTATTTTCTTTGTTTCTGAATCATATTTTGTTAATACTTTTTCTCTCTATCACAATCATTTTGGCCCTCTGCTCTCCCATTAAACTCAAAATAAGTAAGCAAAAAAATTGATATAGTGATTGTCAATGGTCATATATATTCTCTTCTTCCCTGGTAATCTCCCATGTCCTGATTCATGCTCTTTTTCAATGGTTTTTTTTTTTCTGTTCCTCAGAATTCAACTTCCTTAAAATATGTCATAAGGGGTGGCTAGGTGGCACAGTGGATAGAGCACTGGCTCTGGAGTCAGAAGTACCTGAGTTCAAATCTGACCTCAGACACTTAATAATGACCTAGCTGTGTGGCCTTGGGCAAGCCACTCAACCCCATTTGCCTTGCAAAAACTAAAAAAAAAAATGTCATGAGATTCTCCATAGTTTTTATGGATGGATTTTCCTTGTTTACAAAAGTTTCTATGCCTTCTCCCTCCTTTACACTATGCATTTCCTTTCTCCATCCCCAGAATAACCTAGGTTTTGGAAACCCCATTTATTAGCATTTTCAGACCCTTTCCTATCCCCCAGAATCCTTGACCATCCATGCTCCCTCACCAGAACATGGTCCCCAGAGGCACTGAAATACAACTCCTTTTTACAGCCTCAAACCCCAAACAGGGTGTCCACCCTCAACCCCCAAACAGGGTGTCCACCCTCCCAAGCTGTAGATTGCTCTTCCCTGCTGTCTCCCCACATAAACCAAATCTCTGTTGATCCATTACCCACACAAAGCAAAGACTGGCAGCCCAGACTCCAGGGCATGAATTTATGGCTTCATTACTATAATGGTCATCAAATGCTGAGTCCACACTGGTCACACCTTGGTCCTTCAGGGAAGTCTTCTATGTGCCAGAGTTGCTGTCTTTTTTTTTAAACCATAAATTACTAAATTCCCATGTAAATTGAGCCTGCCCAAAGCTTTTGACCATTTCACAAGACCCTGTGGCTATTAAAGGTTTAATAAATGTGAATTGAATTGAAAAGCAAATACCAGATACCCTCTCCAGGAATTCCCTTACCTGGAACAAATGTAGTTAAGAGGTAAGGGATTAAAAGTTAAATGTGAGGGATAGGGGGAGGGGGAAGAAAAATCCATCATTTCTGTAACCTCTAATCTCCTCTCTGAATCCTTTCCATTCAATTGCAAGCTGCCTAAGCAATTTTCTTTATCTGATACCACTCTCCATCCCTCATCCCCTTCCACCTCAGCCTTAGCTGCTTTTTAACAGTCAGCAGTCATTTATGAAGTACCTACTATGTGGGCTAAGTGTTAACATACACAGAAAGGCACAAATGTGGGTCCTGCCCTGTGGTACTACTCATCCTTTGTTCAGGAATCACACTTTTTTTTAGACTCTGTAGTTTATTTTTGCCCCTTCCATCTTCCTGCACCCACAGAAACCTGATTCCACCCAGAGGGCAGGGCAGATAACCATAGCCAGTCTTGCCTATACTGGAGGCATTGTTGGGACAATGAAGTCAGGAAGAATGATCATGTCCTTTGATTTTCACTGCCACTTTCAGACCCTCTCTGTTATTGCAGACTTTCCTCTTGTGAGGATTGCCCTCATTTGGTTAGATTACCCTATCTAGATTCTCCTGGTGCCCGGGTCATTCTTTCTCCTTTCCAAAAAGTTCAGCACCTGGATCATAGTCTCTTTCTCCATCCCAATCCTACTTTCATAACAGGGGATTTAAATAGACACATTAATTAATATCCCCTGAAACACCCCAGAAATGAACTCCCTGAAAGAATCTAGAATCTTTCTCCAAGGGCCTATGGAGGACCATTCCCTTTGTATCTCAGCTGCCCCCTTTCTTGCCTCAGTTTCCTTGACTGTAAAAGGAAGGGTGTGATGGTGGATTGAATGACTTCTATTGTCTCTTTCAGCTCCAAAGCCTTGGTTCTGTGATCTCTGTCCACTTGGATCCAGGCTGTCAGGGAACTTTGATAGCTTTCTCTTTAGAAAGCCTCTCTTGCTTTCCAGAGGAGCCCAAAAACCATTCTAGAAGTCCTCACAATCCTGAAGGGTCTCTTTGCCAGCAACATTATTCTTCCTCCCCCTCTCCCTGGGCATGACTTGCTGCCTAAACCACAGGAAGGCACCAGTTGGCAGAAGACTTTGGAGCTATAAGGTGTTAGGATTAGGTTTTACTAACTACAATTCAGAGAAAGTAGTAGCATGGCTGAGAGAGAAAGCAGCACTTTTCCTTCATACTGGGACCTCCAATGAAGCCACGCTGTCTCACCCTAGTTACAACTGCTTAAATACATAATTCTATTAAAGAATCTTGCCTTGCCTTCTCTCCTCTGCCCTACCCTTCCCTTTCCTTCCTTCTTCTGGCCTGCTCTCACCTCCTCTTCCTCCCTTCCCCTGTGTCTTCTCTCTTGTCCTTTTCTCACTTCCTCTGTCTCTTGTTTCTTCCCTTCCTCCTTCTGGCCTGTTCTCACCCCCTTTTCCTTCTTTCCCCTGTGTCTTCCTCTCCTTCTCCTCCCCTGCCCTGTTGTCACCTCTTTGTCTCTTGCTCCTTCCCTTCCTCCTTCTGGCCTATTCTTGCCTCCTCTTCTTTCTTTTCCCTCTCTTCCTCTCTTCTTCCCCTCCCCTAGCCTGTTCTCACCTCCTCTGCCAGTTCCTTCTCTTCCTCCTTCTGACCTGTTCTCACCTCCTCTGCCTCTCACTTCTTTCCTTTCTCTTTCCTTCTATGCCTGCTCTTTTAACCAATCCTCTGCCCCACTCTCTCCTCAAACTCTCCCTGCCCTGCTGTTCCTTCCCTTCTCCCTCCTCCCCTCACCTCCCCAACCTCTGTCCATGTGCCCATGTACTGAGGATCCAGGTTCTGTGGCAGGTGCTCAGGTAAGCAGCCACCTTGAAGAACAACCCTCCCAAAATGCACCAGGTTTCTTTTACTTATTCTTGGTACAATGGAAAACAGATGAAAATATGCAAATCCTATTAGCTATGTGGATATTTCCCACAGGATTGGCCCCCTTTCTGTCACTGATGCACAAAACAAAGAGGCCTGGGTTTGAATCCCAGTTGGGTCATCAGGGCAAGACAACTTACTCTTTAAACCTTAACTCTCTCATCTATTTTTTTTTAGTTTTTGCAAGGCAAATGTGGATAAGTGGCTTGCCCAAGGCCACACAGCTAGGTAATTATTAAGTGTCTGAGACTGGATTTGAACCCAGGTACTCCTGACTCCAAGGCCGGTGCTTTATCCACTACGCCACCTAGCCGCCCCTCCTCTCATCTATTAAATGGGGACAACAACCCTTTTCTTTCCTGCTTCTCCAGGATACTTTGAGAGAAAGTACTTGGAAAGTCAGGGAGAGTGATAGAAACGGGTCAGTTGTCATTATGTCTAGGTCTCCTCCTAGTTCACCCTGCTCTGGCCCTCACCACTGCCCATCGCTCCATCTGTTTGCTCTTATGCTGTCATGCAGTCTGACTACCAGGGACCCTGGGAACAGGTGCATTCCTCAGCTTCTATAAACCCAAGATCAGGAATTCCATCTGTGGTTGTGAAGATTCACTTCTCACCTGGGAGTCTCCCAGGCAGCCCAGTCACCCAAGCCCCAGCAAAGTTTCCCCAGCCCAATCAATGCCTTGTGGAGAGCCCTTTTATCTAAGACACACAGCACCAGGGCACCTGAAATATTTCCAATTCGTGCCTGATCTCAAGTTGGCATCACTGTCAGAGCTCTTGAACCTACTCACCCATCCGGACTGCTTATCAGCATCAAAGGATGCTGGAGATGGACATTCTTTCTTTCTGGTTGGTCCAGGAAAGCAGAGCCAAGGGCAATGCTGATCCGCTGATCTGCTCATCCGATCTTAATCTGACTTGGGGCATGCTTCATCTGTGTCTGATCGTCCTGTGGCCAAAGGAAAAAAGTCTGTTTAAGGGTCTACTATTGCCAATCACTTTAAAAATAACTCATACTTTAAAGGGTTGTGTGTGTGTGTATGAATAATTATCCCCATTTTACAGACAAGAAAACTGAGGCAGAGATGAAGTGACTTCCCCAAAGGCCACACAGCTAGTAAGGATATAGGCCAAATTTGAACTCAGGACTTCCTGACTCGAGACCTGGTGCTCTATTCACTGAACCACTCAACCTGCCAATAGCCTAGGTGACTAGTGCTGTATTTGGCTCTATCTTCCTTTGGCTAGGTGGTTCTCTGTGCTTAAAATGCTCTCCCTCCTCTTGTCTGCCCACTGGAATACCTATCTCCCTTCATCCTCAGCAGGTATCAGTGCCCCCTCCACCAGATTTTATGGGTTCTCACCCACATCTTGTAAGCTCCTGAAGGTCAGAGAAAGTTTGGTGTTTTGTTTGTTTTTTTTTTCATATCCCCAGTACGCAACCTTGATGAAGCAGTCATTTAAAAATACTTGTTGAATGTAATTGAATAGAAAAGTCATTGCCAGAAGGTAAAAGTGATAATAACAACTTCCATCAGGCCCTTTAGGATTTACAAGTTCAATTTAGTCTAATTCAATAAACATTTACTAAGTTCACATACTCTATGCAAGGTATGTTTACAGCCAGCATGTTGTGGTGAGGAAAGTGCTGGCTGTCTCAGATGCATCTTAGCCAAATGACCATGGACAAGTGAACTAATCTCACTGATCCTCAGTTTCTTAAAATTCAAAATGGAAATGATGATAATTACAAAAAGAGTTAGTATTTAAATAGCATCTTAGGGTTTGCAAAATGCTTTACATATATTACTTCATTTGAGCCTTATAGCAATCCTGGGAGGTAGGTTCTGTTATTTTCCAGATGAGGAAACTGAGGCAGGCAAAGTTTAAATGATTTACTTGCCCAGGAAGGAAGTATATGAGGCTGGAATTGAACTTCCTGACTCCAAAACCAGTGCTCTTTTCACTTTGATAGGCAGATATCCATTCCCAACTAGGATAATGCCTATGGTATGGCTGCTTGGCAGTGTGAATAGCCTGCTACCCTTGGAGTCAGGGAGGCATAAGTTCAAATCCCTACTCTGACCTTTAATTACTGTCTGTATGACCTTGGGCAAGTCATTTAACCTCTTTGTGACTCAGTCAGTTTTTTCCAGAACTTAACTACTAAATGATAGGTGTTGGCTACCAGCAGTAGAGATACAGCCATCTTTGAATCATAGTAATTACTAGACATAAAGGGAGATAAAAAGATGAAAAGCAACAGATTTCATGCCCTTTAGCGGCTTATAATCTATTGGGGATGGGATGGTGCTAAATAGAAATTAGAATGAAGCAAGGCAGAATGGGATAAGAATAAAGGGAAAATTCAGACAAAGTGCTCTGGGACAATTTGATGGAGAAAGAATTTTCATTTGGGAAGATCTGAGAAGGTTTCATATAGGAGCTAGGATCTAAAGTGGACTTTGAAACAAGAGGAAGGTTTAAAATATATGGAGCTTCAAATATGGAGGATGGGATATGGAGAACAGGCTAATGATCCAATTTACTTAAAATACATAGGGAGATAAAGTTAGGTTGGATCCAGACTGAGACTTATGCCAGCCTAAGTAATTGGCATTTTATCTAAGAACTAGTAAAGAACTTTTGAAAGTTTTTGAGGAGGGAAAAGCCAAGGATTTTCTTTACCACAACCCAATAAATACATAGTATAAATACAATATTTATTTTGTAGATGAAGAAATTGAGACTGAGAGAGGCAAGGAGGCTCATTTAGAGTTTGTTGTTAGTTGTGCCCAACTCTTCATGACCCCTTTGGGGTTTTCTTGGCAAACATACTGGTTTGCCATTTCCTTCTCCATTCAAAATTAAACAGCTAATTATTATTGCCAGGACTTCAACACAGTTTGCTAAAACCCTTAGGCTTTTTTTACATGAGTTATGCCCTATTCTGAAATTCTTCAGTTGATTTTTTGAACACTAATCTAGGAATTTACATTGATTTTATTAGTATTTATTTAATATTATTGTTTTATTTATTAGTATTTTTATTATTCATATTAGTATAATGACTAACATTCTAGTTTGTCAACATCTTGCTCATTCCTGATTCTGTAGTATTCTATACTTTCTAACACTTCCAATTCAAACTTGGTTTACTTCAGAAATTGAAGTAATTTTTGAGGGATATTTCTATCTCTGAATCTATGGGCACCTGTTCTTGTTTCCATCTATTTTACACCTTTTCTATTTTGTATCACAGAAATGTGTGTACAAGGTTTTTTCTTTTTTTCTTTTTTGCAAGACAATAGGGTTAAGTGACTTACCCAAGGTCACAAAGCTAGGTCAGATTTGAACTCAGTCCTCCTGACTCCAAGGCCAGTGCTCTATCCATTGTGCCACCTAGCTGTGTGCAAGCTTTCTGAGGGGATCCAGGTCTTATTTTGTGTCTATCTTTCTTAGGTCCTAGGACACAGTAGATAGTAAATATTTGTAGAATGAATTAAGACTGTTCTTTCCTCCCTCATCTCTTGCCCAACAGCCCAAACCTTTTCTTAGCAAGGACCAGATCTATTTGTGTGCTCCTCAGGCTGGGTTTTTATCAACAACTCCAAGGAGGTATCCACCCACTAAAGAAAGGGTAGTGCCTTCCCCAGGTAAGTAACAGAAAAGCTCAAACTGGAATGTAGAACATATTATATAGAACATTACTTCCAAAGCCCCCATTCTTCATTATTTCTTTTATTATTATTGCATGGACCCTGTGATTTGTGACTAGGTGGGGAACTTTTGTTGTGGAGACTCCTTATACCAATGTAGATCAGCAACTGCTTTGTAGTGTAACATCTTAGGGACCTGGAAAGGAGAAGGAAGGAGGGAGGAAGGAAGGGAGGGAGGGAGGAGGGAGGGAAGAAAAGAGAAGGAAAAAAAAGAAAGGGAGGAAGAATAGAAAGGGAGGAAAGAAGGAAGGAAGAAAAGGAAAGAAAGGAGGAAGGAAGGAAAGATAGGAGGAAAGGAGGAAAGAAAGAAGAAGGGAGAAAATAAAGGAAAGAAGGAAGGGCTAGGTGGCGTAGTGGATAAAGCACCAGCCTTGGAGTCAGGAGTACCTGGGTTCAAATCCGGTCTCAGACACTTAATAATTGCCTAGCTGTGTGGCCTTGGGCAAGCCACTTAACCCCATTTGCCTTTCAAAAAAAAAAGGAAGGGCGAAAAAAGAAAGGGAAGAAGGAATGGAGAGCAGGAGAGAAAGGAAGGGAGGAAGGAAAAAAGGAAGGAAGAGGAGGGGAAGGAGAAAGAGGAAAAGGGAGAGAAAGAAGAAAAGGAAAAGAAGGAAGGTTAAGAGGGAGGGAGAAAGGAAGACAGAAAGGTAGGAAAGAAAGAAAGAAGGAAAAAAGGAAATGAAGGAAGTCTTTATTAAGTGCCTATCGTGGGCCATTATGCTTTATAAATATTGCCTCATGTGATTCTCAAAATAACCTTATGTATTTGAGTTATCATACCCATTTTACAATTGAGGAAACTAAGGCAGACAGCAATGAAATGACTTGTCCAGGATGACATAGCTAGTAAATAGTGGGGACACTGAGGGAGAAGGTGATTTGTCCAAGGCCAGGAGCGTCTAGCCCAGCCATCATGCCTCCATTCACCTTAGTTGCTGAAGAATACAACTTGGATGTCTAAGGGACTCCATCGTTACTAAGCACTGTTAACACACAGTTCATCTGCAGAAGAGCAGACAGGTCTCCTAGAACTGTAGATTTAGAGTTGGGAGAAACCTTGGAGATAAATCAGGTCTGCCTATCCGGGGCAGAAAAGGAGTGCGGGTTCATTTGAGGAGTAAACAGCAGAATCTGAATTCGATTTCAGATCTTCTGACCTCAGACCTCCATTTTATAACAGAGAAAACTAGGGAAAGGTAAGAGGTGGTGAGAGGTGGCAGGAGGTGCCCAGCTGGCAAGGGGCAAAGCCAGGCTGTGGCCCCGACTCTCCTGATCACCTCTCCCTTCCCCAGCTCCCAAGTCCATGTGGGGCGGGAACAGTTGAGCAACGCGGAGGAGGGGGAGGAGGAGGAGGGGGGAGGAGGAGGAGTGGGGGAGGGGAGGAGGAGGAGGAGGAGGAGGCTCTTTCAGGCAAGAGGATCTCTTCTGGCATGATGAAGCATCATGCCAGCTTTTACCAAATATAGAATGAGTTGGAAAGGCTCACTACATCCTTCTGGACAAAGAAACTAGGAAGAGGAAGCTAGCCCCCTGCATAGTATCTCTTTTGTTTCTAGAAAAGAATTGGATTCGATTCATTGTGTAAACAGTTATTGTGACACTAAGGATGCAGAATTGGAAGAAAAAAAACACAGTGGGTTTAGAATTGAGGGACCAGTGGGTCTTAGAGACCCTCTTTAGAGACTTCCTATTTCAACCTCCCCTTTTTATAGATGAAGTAACTGAGGCTGGGAGAGACACAGCACCTTCTCCAGGGGCACAGGTGCAGTGAAGGGCAGGATTCAAACCCTGCTCCCCTGGCTCTCCATGCCTGGACCTCCAGGAGACCAGAGGCTTAAAGGGAATAGGAGACCCAGAACCAGATAAGCATAAAGGAGAGAGCAGACCAAGAGTTAGAAAGACAGTAGGAAGGAGAAGTGCCCCTGGGTGAGAAGCTCAAGGGAGGCTCCCAGTAGAAGTGGGCAGGAGTTGGGGGGGAACAGGAAGGGTATAAATAGACAAAGGGCAGAGGGACAGAATATATTCCTCAAAGGAGGTATCAAGGTATGAAAGAAGCATTTATTCAGTGACTACTGTGTGCTGGGCTCACAGAACAAATGAGAAGCATCTACTGTGTACCTGGCACAAGAAGCAAGAAGCACCTGCTGTGTGCTGAGTGTACAGAATGAAAAGCACCTATTTTGACTGGGTGTACAGAACAAATGAGAAGTGCCTACAGTGTGCGCCAGACTCATGGAATGAAAAGTGCCTAATGCATGCAGGACGCAAGGAGGAGAAACACCTACTGTGTTCAGGGTACACAGAATGAATGAGAAGCACCCACTGTGTACCTGACACAAGGAGTGAGAAATACCTACTGTGTGCTGGGTGCACAGAATGAGAAGCACCTATTGTGTACTGGGTGCACAGAATGGATGAGAAGTGCCTATAGTGTACCTGGCACTGGGCACATAGAACAAGAAGAATCTACTGTGTGCTGGACTCATGAAATGGAAAGTATCTACTGCACATGGGGCACAAGGAGGAGAAACACCTACTGTGGGCTGAGTTCACAGAATGCGAAGCACCTATTGTGTGCTGGGTATACAGAATGAGAATCACCTATTGCATGCTTGGCACATGGAATGAAAAGTCCTAGAGTTAGAGAGATCAAGTCCTTAACAACTGTGATCTTGGGATCACCCACTCTTGTGGGGCCTTAGTTTCCTCTTCTGTCTAATGGGGAGGGAACACCAGGCTGAACTGGATGAGCTCTGAGGTCTCTTCTAGCCCTTGACCCCCCCCCCCATCTTACACAAACACCCTGAGTTGGGGAGAAGGTGAGACATGGTGGGGGAACAACAGTAATAATAATAATTGCTACACATGGTACTTTAAAATTCATGAAGTGGCTGGCATCCATAATCTCACTTTGGCACAATAAAGCTGGAAAGATGGTGCTAGAGATACTATCTGGTGAGCAAAAAAGAATTTCCTCTGACTCTTTGTTGGCCCAGAGGCCCCAGGGATTGAAGTGTGGGGTTCGAGGATTAAGGCCTGGTCTCAGCAGCTTAGATGGGCCAGAAGGCCAGTGAATCAGCCACCATGGGTAAAACTCATCAAAGCCTGTGGGCTCTTGGGTCAATCTTCCCCCTCTCTGGAAGGGATAATTGCAGATGTTTTCTCTCCATCCCCTGTGGGGTCAACAGATGTGGAAGAGAGATTGGAAGCTGCTGTCCTGCTGTGCCCTTGTCCTCCCAGATGGGCCTGTTGCGGTTGGGTGATCTAAGCAGCAGAGGCTTTGCTATCCGTCATTGGGCTTCCCAATGATGAGAAAGGGGAGAGGAGGAACAGCTGAGTAAGCCAGGCCCTTCAGGACTTGCCTAGGTTTTTATTTGGATACACTAATCATTTTCTTTTCTTTTTTTTAGGTGTTTTTTTTTTTTTGCAAGGTAAATGGGGTTAAGTGGCTTGCCCAAGGCCACACAGCTAGGCAATTATTAAGTGTCTGAGACCGGATTTGAACCCAGGTACTCCTGACTCCAAGGCCGGTGCTTTATCCACTACATCACCTAGCCGCCCCCACTAATCATTTTCTTCTGAGATTCTGGTGTGTTTGCCAATGCCAAGAATTCCTGTCCTTCTCCAATGATCCCACCCTCCCCAAGGTAGTCTATGCCCACCCAACATCTCTTAGCTTTTTAGTCAGTTCTACTATCTGCTTTCAAAGTTTTTTTTTTTTCTGACAGAACAATAAAAAGCATTAAAAGGTTTTTTGGACAACAATTCCAGGGGAGTATTATTACCCATTTTAAAGATGAGGAAAGGAGTTGACAGAGGGGGATATCCAGTCACACAGCTAGAGGTATCTAAACCAAGCTTCTCCTAAAACTTGATACCCTCTGAACCTTCTCCTCCACTAAAACTTTGGTCTGCCCCTACTGGAATTCTTCTCAGCAGAATCTATTTTATATAGAGTTGCCAGAATCAACTAAATTCTTTGGTTTCCTAAGAACAGGATTGCTTGCCAATTTGGTAAGAGATTATCTGCTATAAAGCAAAGAGTACTCCGACTAGGAGAGAGGATCCTAGGAGAATCCTGGTGAGCAAAAAAGAATTTCCTCTGACTCTTTGTTGGCCCAGAGGCCCCAGGGATTGAAGTGTGGGGTTTGAGTACTGGTAGGCTTGGTTCTATCTGCTTCATTGAGTGACTTGGGGCTCCAGGATCTGCATCTCTGAAATGGAGATGGGGAGAGATGCTGCCTTATACCTCTGATGTGTTCTAGGGTGCTTCCAAATTTTGAGATTCACCCCTTATTTTTGACAATTTTGCATTCTAAGGCCCCTCCTATCTCTATTATTCTGTGTTCTAAGGTCCCTCTCAGTTCAGATATCCTATCATCCTTTGTTTTTTTTTTTCAAGTTCCCCTTTCTCCTTTGAGCAGGGGGTGACTCTTTATAACATTTCCTGGCTCAGCCTACTGTTCCCCTTTGCTTGTAAGGATCATAATACTTAGGCCTATAACCCCATTTCTTATTTAACTATTTAATATTAACTTATTTAATCTTATTTAAAGGATCTTTTAATATCCTTTGCCTCTTTTCCTTCTTAGGGCATTATGAGATCAACGAGACTCTAGTGAAGGCTACCCCAAAGCTTCTTGGGTGTGTTTTCAAATCAAAAGTGGCTCGGGATGTGAAGATAAAATCTTTTGTCCCTGGACCCGGCACCTATAATCTTAATGAACCCATCAAAAGCTGTCAGAAGAAGAGCATTTTCCCGTGAGTTGAAGTTTTATTCATAGATGAAGAAATGTGGATGAGGACAGACCTCCATCCTGGGGAGAATTCTGGACATAGCAGGCAAAGGATGGGAGAAGGTAGCTGCTTTCAGGAAAGGAACAGATGCAGGGATCCTTAACCTTAGTTTTATCCTGCCCACTGTGGGTTATTTGTAGTCACCTCTGAGTCCCTTCTCAGAATAATGATTTGATTTGATTATTTATTTATTTTTTGCAAGGTAATGTAGTTGAGTGACTTGCCCAAAGTCATACAACTAAGTAATTAAGTGTTTGAGGCTGAATTTGAATTCAGGTCCTTGTGATTCCAGGGCATATGTTCTATTCACTGTGCCCATCCAGCTGCTCCCAGAATAATGATTTTAAATAATTGAAGGAGTTGCTCAATTTCATTTACAGGTTATTGAAAATAAAGAAATTGTTTTTTCCATCCAAGTTCTTAGATTTCCTGAAATCCACAGAAACCTAGGGGACCTAAGGAGATCCAGGTCTGAATCTCCTGCTCTGAGAGAATAGATTGTTAATACTTTGAGGAAGGGTCTTCAGTTCATGCCATTTGAGGGTCAGTTTAAAGAAATTAGGTGTGTTTAGCCTGGAGGAAAGAAGGTTCAGAAGACATCTCTTCTTAAGTATTTGAAGGACTATTAATTACGTGGGAGAGAGAGATTCAGCTTGTTCTGCCTAGTCTGTCTGGGCAGGAAGATCCAGAAATAGTGGGAAGAAGTCACTGAGACTGGTGGTGGTGGTGGTGGGGCTGTGATTCAAAGGAAATAAAGGCTTCCTAGGAAGTGAGCTGTCCTGAAGTCCAGGAGATGGCTTGGGGAAGTAGAGGATCCCCTGATTGGAGGTCTTCAAGCTAAAGTTGAACAATGTCATGTTGAGTGTGTTAGAAAGGAGATTATCTCAGCTGGGTCTCCAAGGGAATCCCTTTCTCCAAGGGAAAGCTGGGTTCCTAAGAGGCTGAGATTGTGGTGGGTGGTCTTGGTTAAGACTTGAGTGGGAACAGGCATGAGAGGAGGAAGGTTGAAATGAGGTGGCAATGAGTAATCTAAATTGGCTGGAGTTTGGAGTATATAAGAAGGAAAAGTCTTAGAGAAACCCAAGAAGTTAGAGCCCAGGCTGTTTTTTAAAAATTAATTGTTATTGATATCTTTTGATTTCATATTACCCTACCTTTTTAGAATAAATTTTTGTCTCTTCTTTTTATATATCTCCTAATTTTACCAGTATTCTTCATTTTCTCTTTTCCAGAGAGTCATACATAGAACAAATAGCATTTTTAAAGAAAAAAATGAAAAAGAAAAAATAATTGTAGCTTATCAATACATCAAAAACGTGTGAAAATATGTATAGTTTACCACCTTGTGAAACTCCCACTTCTGCCAAGGGATGGGGTAGTATTGTCTAATATTTTAATATAATCCCTTCCAGCCCCTGCTCCTTTTAACAAAGGATAAAAAAAGAAACAAAAAGTTTAGCAAACTTTTTAGTTAGCAAACTAACTGAGCCACCTCAACTGAATTTGACTGTATATGCAGTGTTGGTCATCCTTAATTCTCTACATCTACAAAGAAGGGAGGGAGCTTGGAGGTAAGTTGTGGAAGGTCTCAGATTCCAGGGCAGAGGGAGCCATTGATAATAGCACCTACATCTTAAAGAAACCACTCCCTTGAGATGAAGGATTTGGTGTTTCCATATTGTGATCTTTTTGATCTTCCTATCAATGCCCATCTCCAACATAGAGAAGACATCATTAATTTCACTGAACAGATTCAATTCAACAAATATTTTTTTTATTATCATTGTTGTTGTTTGCCTACTGGAAAGGCCAGGGATTCCCCTAACCTCTGTCATTTGAGTGGATGTAAATCCACTCAGTTGCTAAATCTCACCAAATCTACTTCCACAATGACTTTCTTATCTCTCCCTTATTTTCTACTTCCACATTGACTGTCCTAGGTAAATTGGGCCCTCTTCCACACATATTTTGCCTCATAGAACAGCTTCCTAACTGGTCATCTTGTTCCTTGTCTCCCCTTTCCAGTTTCTTCTTTCAGACAGTCAACACAATAACCTTCCTTTTAAAAAAATATTGTGACTTGACCTTAATAAACATTTTAGAAAATTAGTATTTTCATATACATCATAGACAACAAGGAGGAGATTATAGCTGAAAGTATGAATCTTGATTATGTGCAGCTTACTCAGAATAAATTTGCCTATTTCAGGGTATATGGTAGATGACCAGCAACAAGACTGAGAGAGCAGAGCTGCTCACTTCTATTATGTTTCTGGTTTTTCTGATGAAGAAAATGAGGCTGAATTGGAAATTACAGAACACAATAACTTATGGAGAGTTAAAATACATAAGTGTTGCTGTTTGGTCATTTTTCAGTTGTGTCCAGTCCTTAATGTATCATTTGGGGATTTTTTTGGCAAAGATAGAGCAGTGGTTTGCCATTTCCTTCTCCAGTTTATTTTATAGGAAACTGAGGCAAATAGGTGAAGTGACTCATTCAGGGTCACACAACTAGTATGTATCTGTCTGCAGTCTTATTCACAGGGCCCCCTCCCTGCCCTTGATGTGTAGAGAAAGGGTAATAGAGAATCCAGATGCCATTGATGAGTTCAAATCATTAGGCCTAGAAAGATTTATCCTTAGGTAATGGGAAAATTGGCCATTGTGACCACTCAAACCACTCTCAGCAGTCTTTGAAAGCGCAAAGGAAAGAGGGATATTGGAGAAGAACACATATGTGGGTCAGTACTTGGATCAGAGGAGGCACTTCACTAAGGCTTGTTGACTTGCTGATAGATGTCAGGAGAAGAACATGAAGTCTACAAACTTGAGGGGCCAGAGAACTTGGATTTGATTAGAACTAAATGGCCTCTCAGTTCCATTCCAACTCTCAAATTCTTGATGTTATTATGCAATTCCTGGAAAAAGTCTAGAACAGAGGAATGGCTAGTGAACATCAGAAAAGGAATCGGCAATCATTCAGAGTCAGCAGGGCTTTTTCAAGAGCAGGCCCTGTCATACTAATTTCATTTCCTTTTTTCCCAGAGTTACTATACTTTGAAAAGAGGCAGTAAGAAGATCAATTCAATTCAAGCAATTTTTTCCATCTTTAATATTTTAATGGATATTTTTTGGCATTTCTCTATTATTTCTAATCCCCACTCAAAGACCCATCTTTATAACATTAAAAAGGGTGGGAAAAGGGTCAGCAAAACTGACCAATGTATCTGCTAGGGTTGACATTGTATTCAGTGTTCCACATCCATAACCCCCTCCCCAACTTCTGCAAAGAAGGATTTGATGAGCCTTATTGTATCTTTTCTTTAGGACATCACAATTCTATAGGACTTTTTGTTTTGTTTTATTTTAGCCCTTTTATTTTGCATTTTTGTGGTCTATTTTCCTCCCACTGTTTATCTTACTTGTTTCCTGGCTTTGGTTATTTCACTTTGCATTAGTTCATATAAATCTTTCCATGCTTCTCTGTATTCATCATATTCATCCTCCTTAAAACCCACAGTAATCTCCCATTATCTTCATATGCCACAGCTTGTTTAGTCATATCCCCAGTAAATGAGCATTAACTTGATTGTAAGCTCTTTTCTATCACAAAACATTTCATTAGTATTAGTTAAGGGTCTCCTCTGTCCCAGATTTTATGCCAAGGATACAAATACAAAAATTAGAGTCCTCATCCTTAAGAAACTTACTTTTATTTTAAATCAGAATTTTTTTTTTTAACAAACAGAAATCCATTTTCTCTCCCATCCTTTGGACAAAAATAAAAATAGATTCCTTTTAATAAATGTGAACAATCTTGTAAAAAAAATTCCATCATTGGCCATATCTAAAGAATATGAGAATATGTCTCATTCTACCCCTTGAGATCTTGTGCTCTCCCTGCTGAGAGGCAAGGGGACATATTGGAATCAAGAACCATCACTGAAACAGAGTTCTCCCAGTTTTTCTTTTTTTTTTTTTTATTACATTGTTACAGCATTAACTAGGAGTGGGGAGCCTGGGACTACGGACCTATTGGTCTGTTTTGCCAAGGCAATGGCAGATGGAACTCAAAATTCAATAAAGCTAATAGTTTTTAAGGGGTGAATTAATTAAATTTTTGACCAAATATAACTTGAGAATAATTTTATAAATATCCGAATGACCCTTGACAGAAAAAAAAGGTTCCCCCTCCAGCATAAATTGTTCTCCAGCTTCTGCTCATTTCATTCTTCTGTTTATATAAGTCTTAAGAAATTGTTCTATTTAAAATGTTGATGTTATAATATGAATTGTTCTTCTGGTTCTGCTCAGTTCATTCTTTATCAGCTTATAAAAACCTTCAAAGTTTTTTTTTATGTTGATGCCATAGCATAGATTACTCTAGTTCTGCTCACTTCAGTGTGCATCAGTACTTAGCAAGTCTTTTCATGTCCTTCTAAGATCCTCAATTTCCTTATTTTTTTTACATATAGAAGTATTATGTCACATTCAAATTTTACAGTTTTTTTAGCCATTCCCCCATTGACAGATAGTTCTCCAGGGAACAAAACCAGAACATCCATATATTGCCACTTGAAAAAAATATTCCAAATCATTAATAATCAGTGTAAGGCTCCAACAGATCATCAAAGATGACAAAAATAATAAAGAAATTGATAAATGTGGGAGGAGCTGTAGGAAACCAGGTACATTATTGGAGGAGCCATAAAAATGGATCCAACCACTCTGGAAATTTAGAATTATAAACAAAAAGTTACTGAATAACTCATGCTTGCCCTTGGACTCAGCTATATGACAACTTGGCAGGAATATATTCCAGAGAGATGGAAGTAAAAGGGAAAAGTCCTTTTTGTACCAAAAATATTCATAGCAGCTTTTTTTTGTGATGGCAAAAACCTGGAACCTAAATGGATTTGCTTTCTCCTTGGGCATGGGGGGGATCAAATAAATACAAGGTAGTGGGAGAGGGGAGGGAAATTAGAGTGGGAAGACCACTAAATACTGTCTCCATCACCAAAGACCTGTGTAGGAGGTGGCATCTGAGAGGATCCTTCTCAAGGAGCCACGAGTTTCATTTTTCCATTTCCATTTCTTGGCATTGTTTTTTCCACACTCAGAACAGTTTCTGGCAGGCACAACATTTAACAAATGCATGTTGAATTAGATTGAACTGAACAGGCAGAAATGAAGAGGAAGGGAAGTGTGCAATCTGTGCAGAGACAGGTGGGGAGAATAAGGGTGTCTGAGAGTAGATAAGGGGTTAAAGTTTCTTGCAGGTGGTCACCTGGCTAGTCAGTGGTGAAGGAAGGGCCTGGTTTCCCCCTTCACCTCCTATATACACCCCCTCCTCTCCCAGCCTAGCCTCTTTTCAGAGTGCTGCCAGATTTTGTAACTCCCCCCCCCCACCTTGGGTGATTCAAAAACCAAAAGGGTTTATGAGCTTTCCAAAATATCTTACAAAAAAAGTCTTGTCAGCTCTGATTTCTCTTCACCAATTCTCTTTCTGATGATTCAGAGAGCCAGGGTTACTTAGGGTAAAAGTTTCTCGAGATCCTGACTCCCCCTTCACCCCTTGCAAAGGAGGAGGGAGAACTGCCTAACCACCACATATTTCCAACCCCTGACTGTTTCCTAGAGTTCCTCTCGCCCTGTGTCTCTGCACAGACATGTTGGCTCACAACAGCTGTTGGAAGAATCAGACTTATTGGCTGAGATCCCACTTGGGCAATTACACCAGACCCACCTAAACTTCCCCTGGGATTATCGATTAGATATGGGAGGCTTCGAACATCCCCCCCCCCCAAATCTGTCACCTGTTGCCCCTGTTACATTCCACCCCAGAGGCAACTGGCTGCCCTTTAATGAGGAGCAGGCTGCCCCTTTATCCTTCGCAAATGATGGGAACCCCCTGCTGCCCATTTCAATCTGTTCCTGGGAGTGTCCTGAGGGTCTCTGATGCCTTCCTGGGCTGACCTGCTGAGCTCTAGGAGACATTCATTATCCTTCCATGATTTGCAAACAGCCCAGATTTAAAGCCACAAACACAATTAATCCTTCAAGTTGGAAGAAGGCAGACCCTTTAATAGAAATTCCCCCTCCCTCTCTTCCTCCCTCTTTCCCTCTGCCTCTCTCTGTCTCTGTCTCTCTTTTTCTTTGTATTTGTTGTCTATTTGTCTGTCACACACACACACACACACACACACACACACACACACACAGGCAGGGCCAGAAATGACTTTTATAAATAAGTGACAAGGCTCATAAAATTTCCAGTTAGAGGACAGGGACTTCTTTGCTTTTCTGTTCTTGCACAACTGTCGAGATGCTTCCTTAATGCTGAGTGAGAAATACTTCCTAGGCAGTCCTTCACATTTCTAGATCTGAACAAAGACCACTTCCAGTTCTGGCCTTCTGAATTTTAATGTTCTAGGTCATAAGGTTCCTTCTGTCTTGGACAGCTTGTTACAGTAGACTATGGTCCGAGAGCCTTTCTAGCCCTGGTGTTCTAGGTTTTAGCATTCTCTGTGCTAAAGCTCCAACCTCCTTCATTCTAAGGCTCCTTTTGGCACTATCAGTTTGTGTTCTAAGGTCCCTCATAACTGATATTCTATCTTCCAGGATCCTTTCCAACTCTTCCATCCTTTATTCTAAGGTTCTTTCCATCTTTGACAGCGACAGAAGTGTATTCTTACCCCTTCCCTTCTGTCTAGGAAAGCCTAAGATATGGATAACTGATCTCAGTCAGGTAACCCTGCTTCAAGTCCCTCTTCGGATACATACTAGCTGTGTGACCCTGGGAAAGTCACTTTACCTCTCACTTCCAAATCTCAGAGGAGGGACCAACACAAATTGGTGGAGGGGTTTCCTCAACTGGGATTTCCCTGAATCAATGAAATAATAGCATCAGTCCTTCTCCTTGTGCCTAAAATATGCTTACTCCTCTCCATTGTCCTTGGGTCAGTATTGTGGATGGAACGAAAACTGAGAAAGAGTTAGATGACCAGAATCACTCTTCAGTGGCCCTGTGTGTACTGGCAGAGCCCAGGAAGGGCCATTAGGGTGTTTAATAGACCCTCTGAGAAGGATTTATGGGAAAATGTTAGATAGAAATTATATAGAATGAAAAAGTGTTGAGGTGTTTTAATCTATCTATGAGGGAAAGCCCATCAACAATAATAGCAATGTTATTACTATACTCTCTTTTATATAGTACCTTCTATGTACAGGCACTGCTCTAGGACCTTGCCAAACAGATATATGTGGCACCTCCCTTACAATGTTGTCCAGAGGCTCAAAAGAAACAATACCTGAGCTGTCCCAAAACTCGTAGTGCAGTTTTAGTCTCTTGGAGCTTTAGATGACACTAAACCTTCTAGGTCATTCTGGTCCAGAGCAGTACAAACTTTAATATTGCCTGTAAACTCATAGTGACACAGAGGAAGGAAAATGGGAGGTTGGTGAATCTCTAGAGTCTATCCCAGCTTTATGCAGAATTATGTGCAAGTAGATGCAGGCAAAGATATCATGATGATGATGATGATGATAACAAACTTCTATTGAGCCCCTTTTATGTATCAGAACCAGTGTTAAGTGCTTTATAATTATTGTACAATCATCTGGTTCTTAAAACAACTCTGGGAGGTGGAGGCAGTTATCCCCAATTTGAAAGTGAGGAAACTGAGGCTGAGAGCACTTAAGAGATTTGCCCAGCTAGAAAGTAGTTGAGGCTGGATTTGAACCAGGGCTTCTAGTCACCCTATAACCATTGTGTAAAAATAATAAGAATTCTCATTTCTCTAATCTTTTGAACTTTGCACAGCCCTTCCCCTGTATTAGTTCATTCAAAACTGGAAAGAAGGCTCTGCAGCTATAATTATCTGGGAACTTAGTCTCAGAAAGGTTAAGCCACTTTCCCCCAGCATCAAAGGCAGGGTTCAAACTCAGGATTCAAACCCAGGTCTTCCTGACTCCAGGTCTAGCCCTCTTACACCTAAGCCATATTGACAGGGGGCCAGGCCTCAGGAGAATTATGGTTTAGGCCACAGGGATGGAGATGATATGAAGTAACCAAGAAGCAGGCACAAAGTACACCTAGACCAAGTGCTATGGGGGAGTGAAAAACCTTTTCCATTTGGAGGAGAGGAATGAGGGAAGGCTTCCTGGAGGACAGAGTGGTTGAGTTAAGCCTTAAAAGAAGTGCTGCCCTGGGGGAAACCCTTGGAGAAACCAGAATGGGTAGTGGGGAGGCTGGTGACTCCCCCTTCCCCCCAAAAGAAAAAAAGTTGTGCAACTGAGAAATGCCTTGAAGGTATTTGGGGGGGAGCCAGGTGTCGAAATGGGTAGAGAGCTGGGCCTGGAGTCCTGAAGATCTGAGCTCAGATCTAACCTCTGACACTTAATAGCTGTTTGACCCTGGGCAAGTCGTTTAACCTTTGCCTCAGTTTCCTCATCTGTTACATAAGGATAATAATTGTATCTACTTAGCAGGTTTGTTATGAGAATCAAATGAGATATATTTGTAAAAACTCTTAGTATAGTGAATGACTGATACATAAAGGTTCTTGCTGAAAGTGATTCTTATTTATATTATTGTCCCCATTATGCAGATTTAAAAAATAAGGTTCAGAAAATTGTCACTTCCTGGTTACACAAGTTTGTGGTTGTCATTTCAGTCATGTTAGTCTCTTCATGGCCTCATTTGGGGCTTTCTTGGCAAAATCACTGGACTGGTTTGGCATTTCCTTCTCCAGCTCATTTTACAAATGAGGAAACTGAGGCAAACAGGGTTTAAGTGACTTGCCCTGTATCACATTGCTAGTATCAGAGATCAGATTTGAATTCAGGGAAATGAGTCTTCCTGATTCCACACTCAGTGCTCCATCCACTGGACCACCTAGTCAAAGGCAGAATTTGAACTCAAGATCTTTTTGGTATTCACTTTCCTGGAGAAGTTATCCTGGTCATTTGGACCAATACATACCTAGCCAAGCTATTACCATCGCCAAGAAAATATGAACTCTTTGAGGACTGGGAAGGTTCCATCTGGGGGACATTGGTTTTGTGGAGCCTGCTCCCTAGGGTGCTCTGAGAAGTCCTTTCTGTCCAGGGCAGGTGTCCTCAAAGTCTGAGCTATTAAAGTTTATCTCTGCTAAGACTTTGGGGGCACCTTATACTACATTAGCTGGGGGGGGGGGGGCTTCCTAGTAGCTCTGGGGATAAGGTGTTCTACACATCATCCTGTCCATGTTTTTACCGAGTAGGACAGTTAAACTCTGACCCAAGGTCCCAAAGCTAAGAAATGTCAGAGGTGAGATCTGAATCTAGAACTCACCTAATGCTACGGTGCATACATGGTGGATGCTTAAGAAATATTTGGTGAGTTCCCAGCCTGTGTTGTGTAAAAACTAGCCTAGGGGTGTTAAACTCAAAGAGAAACAGGGGTCACCAACCCATTAGGCACAGTGAGCTCTGGCAGCTGCACACTTAGAAAACCAGCAATGTTTAGATATGTATATATACATTCACATCCACACATACAAGCCATATGTATTTACATACATTTATATTATTACTACATCACCATTAGAATCAGGAACTACAATTTGGTTTGGGCTACACTTGAGGGTATTATGGGCCCTATTTGGCTCATGGGTAGACAGTGTGATCTAACCTATCTTTGAAGGTTTTTTCCTAATAGTAGAGGATCCAACCTGGAGACTGGAAGTGCTAGGTTCAAATCCTACTTCAGATGCTTACTAACTGGTAATGTCAGATGACTCACTAAACCACTGTCTACCTTAGTTTCCTCAAGTGTAAAATGGAAGTGATCATGGCACATGAACTTCTTAGGATTGTTGGGAATACTGAGCACACACTACCATATGGTAGGCAACTAAATAATGCTTGTTCTCTTACCTTCCACAAATATTGTATGGGCATTATAGTAGATAGGGCACCAGACCTGGAGTCAGGAAGAATCATCTTCAAGAGTTCAAATCCAACCTCAGAAACTTAGTAGCTGAATTACCCTGGGCAAGTCACTTAACCTTGTTTTCCTTAAAAAAAAAGACGGAATGGGAATAAGTTATTGTGTATGACTTCAAAAACTAGACAAATACAATTATATTTGATCCTAGTGCAAGTAGGAAATCACCAACTTAACAGAGTACATGGGTCTTGTGGTTGGATTTGCACTTGAGAAAAATCATGTTATCAATCTATCAGTCTATTTTAACACTGGACAGACTATAAGCTCCTTGAGGAAAGGGACTGGTTCCTTTTTTTGTTTTTTTGTATCCCAGTATATGACTCATAGTAGGCCTTTCATAAAGGGTTGTTGTTTGATTGTTAACCCTTCTGATATACAAAGAGAAAGATCAGAGGATATCTTGGAATGGTTGGTAAATTGACACCCACATGAACACTCACACAATAGCCTTGGCTGGGGGAGGGAGATTTAGGGAGCAGGCACACCCCCTTCTTAAAACACTAGTTATATGAATAACTCACCTTTATAAAGGCCTTTAGGGTTGCATTCCTCACAAAACCTTTAGGGACTAGGTAGTTCTGGGTTTATTATTCCCAAGCTGAAGCTGAGAAAACTGAGGTCCTCTGTGGCTGGCGCACAGTCATACACTGATAAGTATTGGGGTTGAAGGGGTCAGCCCCAGGTTTCTCCTGACTTAAGTGAAGTTCTGTGTCTAGTCCCTTAGATTTGGACCTCTTCTGAGAATCCCTTCCTTCACTGAGAGGTGAGGGCAAATTTAGATTCTCTGGGGAGTTGTCCCGGGCTCTGGGGGTCTGGACAGTTCCCTTATGGCTTGCCAGGAACTTATAGGAATCTAATTTCATGACAGGGCAGTCTGCAGGCTCAGCAATTTCCCAGGGCAACTGAGAATGGCCAGCGGAGGAGGAAAGGGAGGGAGAGAGGCACAAGCCAGGACAGGAGCTGGCCAGGGATTAATGATGAGCCAGGAAAATACCACACCCTCACTGCAGGCCCTGTTCCAATGCTGAGGCAAAGGAGAGAATCTGTCTTCCTTGGGTACATTTCTCTTTTGAATAGAGCCAGCCAAGTGACTATCTAAGGAGATCTTCATGTGGGATAAATCCTGAACCTCAGATTCCTTTTCTGCAATGGACTGAATGATCTCTAAGGGCCCTTTCAACTCAGACATCCTGTGTTCTAAGCCCCCTTTCAGCTCTGACAGTGTGTTCTAAGCCCTCTCCCAGCTCTGACATTCTGTTTTTCTAAGCTCCCTCTCAGATCCTATGGTAGTGATAGAGATATCACCTAGCCTTGCAACTACCCATTGCGGTCAAGCAAGAACCTAAGAGAGACTAACTAAAGCCAGTTCCAGGCCTGTGTGACAGTTCCCCTGATCTGGCAATCCCGAGATCAGAGTTCTTTCCTGAACGAGCTTGTACAGTAGTAACCAGCTATAGAGCTTCAAGGCTCCCAAAGAAACTTCATGCCCATGACCTCTGGTGATCCTCACAACAACCTGGCCTCTGAGGCGTTGTTGGTATTGTATCCATCTTACAGATGAAGAAATCAAGATTCACAAAGACCAACAGCCTCACCCCTTGTCCTGGAGCAGTCCTGGATGGGATCCCAAGTATGTCCTGACTCCAGGCTCAGTACTCTTTGAATTATTACCCCACGCTGTTTCTGTGCAAGGATCTGCCTACCTCCAGGCCTTGATTTTCTCCTCCAGAAAATGAATGTGTTGGTTACTGGATGAGCTCTAAGACCCTTTTTACCTCCAAATCCTCTGATGCAACTCAGAGAGCCTTTGGCCCTCCATTCAAAGTTCCATTCATACTCAGCCTGGCCTTGAGCGACCACTACTACTTTCTTAGTGGGTAGAGCTTGGGGATGTTACCCTGATCAGATGACCAGTCTCTCTAGGTGGTGTCAGGGATAGAAATCTTTGGCCCAGTTGGTGCTGGTCCATACTCTTGCTACTTCCTCACATGGGGACTTTGGAGAAATTACTTCCTCTGTCATGGGTAGAATATTTTGAGGCCATAAAGCCCATCAGAGACTCATAACTTTGGAGTTAAAAAGGACCATCCAGGTCATTTGGTCCAATTGAGTCACAGATCAATGGAATGATTTGTTCAGTATTCCATAGGTAGAAAATATCAGAGCAGAGATTTGAAACTAGAGCCTCTGACTCCTCCAGCAGGAGTCTTTTTGTTGGATTGGGATGCCCTAGGGTCAGCATATATGGTTCAGAAACAGAGGAGCCTGTAATACTTCTGACTTCTCTTTGCCTTTCCTCTGCCTGGCCCTAGTCCTGAATGGACCTACTTTTTCTGAAGACCTGGTCTTTAGACCTGGCTAGGACAGAGTTGATGCATGTATGTGAGTCATGTCCCACTATGGGCACTTTTCAGGACCTACTTGCTTTGAATATTTCCAGTAATAAATTTTGACATCTTTGGCCAATCTGATCTATGGAGAAATAGATGAAAGGGCCCGGGGATTTGTTTCTATGCATCTTCATATGGTAACCCTCTTCTTGATCCTTTCCCCAATCATAAAAAGGGTGTATGAATTTGAGAGTATCTGTGCTTATGGGAATTAATTTTATTTGACTGTACATTTACCTTTTTAAAAATTAGACTTTTCCTTTCCCAAAATGGAGTAAAGGTGAATGGTAAGATAAAGGGAGAAAAGGACAGAGGAGAGGAGATAAAGAAGAGAGGTATTTAAGAATATTTTTTTAAGTGAAAAGAGAACATGAAGAAAATCAGGAAGAAGCACAGACAAATAGGACAGCTTTGAAAGCTATAGCTTCAATTAGTATGATTAAAATCATATTATCAATAATCTCTTTTTTCTGTTCTACTCTGTATATGTAAATGCCCTTTTATATTATAGTTATATTATAGTTACAGTATCAAAATAAATTTCAAAAAAATTTTTTTATAAGTTTCTGAGCTTGGTTGGGATGGGAGTAATCCTAGTATAGAGTTTTTGATATACTAATGTTGGTGCTTAAAGAGACTTGTTTGCCAGACCATCTGTGTGATGTCTGGAGATGTCTGGGCAGGTCAGCGGGTAAAGCTCCAGAATCCTGGGAGGCAAAGATGAGGAAGGAAAAGGTAGACACTTTGTACAGAGACTGGATCAGACATCATGGGAAGATGATTCAAGCTGTGAGGAGTGGCCACCATCAAAGGCTTGAAGTAAACTGGAGAGCAGCAGAGAATGGGAATGAGCCTCAGTGTCTTTATTTGTAAAATGGACAACATAATGTCTTAAGGTCCTTTTCCACTCTGGAATTCTGTGCTTAAACATTTTTAAGGGCCCTTCCAGCTACAATTTCCTCTATGCTTCCATAGTTCTGGGGAATTATCTGCCTTGGAGAAAGAGAGGTTAGTTTAAGAAAAGGTCTAAAGATCTGAAGATCTTTTTAGAGTCTGGACAATTGGACTGTGAAAACAGGAGTTAAGGCTGTAGATCTGAAATACAGCCTGGAAGGACCTGGCTTCCTTGGTGTGAAAGCTAGGTTGATGAGAAATCTTATTACAGCTTGGACTGGATTTAGAAGTAAAGGTGGGACCCTAGAATCTGGCTGCAATGAATGGGAGTCCAAAACTCTTGAGGACAATAGAGAGTTAACCTCTTAAGCCTCCAATCTTTCTCCCTCAAACCCATTCTGGTATCCAATCAGAATAATTGTCCCAAAGCATATTACTGACCAGGTTGCATCCCAGTTCAAGAAATTTCATTAACTCCCTATTGTCTATAGGGTTAAATTCAGATTCCTTAAGTGATACAAAAATGATAGACCCTGCCCTCAATGAGCTTACAGTCTGATGGGGGAGATAACATGCAAACAATTATATAAAGAGCAATCTGTGTATAGAATAAATAGGAAATAATAATAGAGGAAAGGCACTGAATTGAAGAGGAATTGAGGAAAGCATCCTTTAAAACATGGCTGCCTGCCCTTTTAGCTCTTCTGGGTCATATCACCCAACAAAAAGTTGTCAAAGGCCGCATATTTATTTATATTTTTTATTTAATTTAATATTTATTTATGACAATATAAATCACATTACCACTTAGTATAATAATGAAATGTAGTAGAGTGCAATAAATGTAATAAAATATGATAAAAATGAGTATAATAATAAAACATTTACTTTTTAAACAAAAAATAAGAACATGCCATTTTTTTTCACATGAACACTGAGCTTGCCTTTTTTCATACCAGTGTATCTATATCTGGTTTGATAGAGGTTGTAGTAATGAAGAATATTAAAGAAAAATAATAAAAATAAAAGTTTTCTGTTGCAATAATGATGAGTCATTTTAAAATAAACATCCTAATTCTAATATGCATATCTTTATTAAAAAAGAGACCAAAATACAAAAGTCTGTGAGATTATACAATGTTAATTACAAGAAAAAGTTGAGCCATATTAGTTAAGGGTTAAGCTGGTCTGTGATGTTATAACAGTGACACATGTCCTCACCCATTCCTTCATTTTCTGGTTACTTGATGTTGGCCACATGAATGGTCTTTGAGGACCCCATGCAGCCTGGGAATAGAGTGTTGAACATACCTATTTTAGAAGGATTGTAGCTGGCCTTAAAGGAAGGCAGCAAGGTCAGTAGGTAGAGGAGGGAGAGGATTCCAAGCATGGGGGACAGCCAGAGAAAATGACCAGAGCCAAGGGTTGGAGTGACTTATTCATGGAACCAGGCCAGGGTCACTGGATGGAAGAACATGGTGGGGATTAAAGTGTAAAAAGGCTGGAAAGTTAGGAGGAAGCAGAGTTAGGAAGGTTTTTGAAAAATAACATCTCCTGCTCTAAATTTGATTTTGTCCTAGATTATAAACTGAAGGCAGGGACTACACTATATTTCTCCTTATTTTCATTCCCTGGCTCTGCATATAGTGGATTCTTCATAAATGGTTGTTGGATTGAATGAATACAGTGACTGTCATGAATATAGGGCTTTTATTTTTCTCCACTGTAGTTTACCCACTTTATATCACTGCCATAACCAGGTGGAATGAGGCAAGGATATCATCTTTATTTTTACCTAAGGAAGCAAGGACCCAGAGAGAAAAATTGGCTTGCCCAAGTTCACCCAGTTTATAAATAGCAGTAGTCAGATTTGAAGCCAGGCTTCCCATCCCTGTTTTCTCCCCACTCCATAGTGTATTGTCTCAGATGAACCATGCTGACTGCCAGACATTAATGAAATCTTCTCATTTGTCTTTCCATAGGAAAAAATATGCACTGACTTTCTCTGCATTCCCACTGCCTCCTCTTCCTAAGCCTTCTATTCCAGGTCCTGGCCAATATGATATTGTGAACTATGAAGGCCCCTCCAAGCATTACATCTCCAGTGCCACATTTGTGTCCAACACATGTCGGTGGTCAGTGAATGCCAACCAGATTGGTCTTCCAGGGCCAGGTAAGATGATTGTGAATAGAAGTTTTAATTAATCTTTTCGAAACAGAATAATTGAGAACTGTTGGCTATTCTAGTTTTTCAACTTGATGATGCTTGTCCTTCATTCTTGAAGAATACCCAGACATCAGGGAGGTGATATCATGACAAGCACATGAGCTGGATTTGAGTAAGGGGGTGTTGTGCTAAGTCACCAGCCTCTCTTTTTCCTCCAGAACCTTCTGGGTCCAGCAGCTAGATATGAATTGGGAAGACTGAATGTGAGGCAATCAGGGTGAAGTGACCTGCCCAAAGTCACTCTGCTAGTGTCAAGCGTCTGAGGTTGGATTTGAACTCAGGTCCTCCTAACTTCATGTCTGGCACTCTACCCACTATACCACCATAGTTTTTCAACTATGTGAGAGCATAGAAGAGCTGTGTTTTCCATTTTTGGGCATCCTTCTTCAACAAACATAAATGACAGTTCTTCCAAGCTCTGTAGAGGACAGTCTTCATAAGTTGGCAAGACCAGAAGAAAATTTTCATATGGTGGTTATCAATACTCTGGTCATGAGCCACTCTTTTCTTAACTAAGCTTCAGTTAATCTGGATTCTTTTTGCAGCTGTACTTTCTTACCTCCTAGCCTTTGTGCATGCTGTTCCAGATGCTTAGAATGCCTTTCCTCATCCCTAAATGAACTTATTGAATTTCCCATGTTGAAGTCTTATCTGCCCTTCCTCACTCCTCTGCCCCCAAACAATCCTTCTTTCTCTCCCTTTTCCCCCCTCCTTCATTGAGAAAGCAGGAAAAACAAAACCTCAGTTGCAAATATATATATATAGTCAAACAAAATAAATTCTCACATTGGCTGTGTCTCAGTTTGAGACCTGAATCCACTGCTTCTCATATACAATTGGAGGATATGCTACTAAGAGTTCATATTTATATATTGCCTTAAGGTTTTTAAAATTCTTATATACATTCCATCACTAGATCCTAAGAACTTACAAGTGAAGTAGGTATCCTTATTATTTCTGTTTGGTAGCTGGGGAAATTAAGGCTCAGAGAGCTTTAGGAAGTAGGGGTTCCCATTTTTATTGCACCTTACTTTTTCTCTCTTGCCTCATTTCATTCTCATTGCATCTCTTTGAGGGAGGGACTATGATTACTAATGAAGAAACAAAGGTTACACTGCTCCTGAGTATCTGAGAAGTCAGACCTTTCTGACTACAATATGAACAGCTAGCAGTTTTACAGAATGTTAAGATTTGCAAAGTGCTTAAAAATGTCATCTCATTTGATACTCAGAAAAACCCTAGTAGATATGTGCTATTATCCCCAATTTACAGATGGGGAAACTGAGTAACAGAGAGACTAAGTGACTTGTTTAGGAACTAGATAGCAAATGTGTGAGACCAGATTTTAACCCCTAACTCCAGGCTCAGTGATCTATCCACTGTACCACTTTCTCCACTTTCCTTAGGTTAGGTATTACCTGAGGATCAAATAAGATAAAATGTGTAAAGTGCTTTATATAAAACACAGCATTATAAAAACATAAATTATTCTTATTCTCCATCTTCCAATGAAATAATAGTAATAGTAATAGTAAAATAGTAATAGTAATTAATAGTAATAGTAATAGTAATAGTAATAGTAATAAAGATGATGCCCCTTTGTTGTATGGCAGTAACCCCTAGTTCTCAAAGGCCAAATCTGTGGAACCCAAGCTCTAGGCGACGCTACAAAGACAGAACAGCTTTGTGAAGTCTGAGCAATGAATCTCTTGGGACTCAGGCAAAGCATTGTTTTGGCCACAACAAATATTGAAGCCATCTCCTAAGGCATGGAGGGTTGATGACTGAGGCTGGTGGAGACCACAAACACCCACATCTGTGAGACTGAAAGCCTTTTGAAGTTGGTATTTGTGAAACAAGTGACAGCAGCCAAAGAACCTAGGAAAGCTCATCTTTGATCTTTTCCCTCTAATCAATGGATGGTATGAGATTTAGTAGAAAAAGCATTGAATTTGGAGCAAAAAGACTTAGTGGTCTGATCTCTCCTACCTGCTGCATATCCCTGGTCTCAGTTCACTCCTCTGAATTAAATTCAGTTAAGAATATTTATTAAGTTCCTATGGGCATAAAGTATTAGATACAAAGACATTAGTCATTGCCTTCAGGGAGTCTGCATCATCTTTCTTTCTTTCTTTCTTTCTTTCTTTCTATCTTTCTTTCTTTCTTTCTTTCTTTCTTTCTTTCTTTCTTTCTTTCTTTCTTTCTTTCTTCCTTCCTTCCTTCCTTCCTTCTTTCTTTCTTCTTTCTTTCTCTTCTCCTCCTTTCTACTCTTTTCTTTTTTCTTCTTCATTGTTATTGTTATTATTATTATTATTATTATTACTAATTATTATTATTATTACTACTACCACCACCTTCTACTACTACACATACACGTACAGAATAATTTGGAGAAGGGGAGAGTACTAGCCTCTAGGGAGATCAACTCCCTATTGGGGGTGGCAAGTGAGTAAAACCTTTCTAGAAGCTTAAAGATTCCAAAAAGGACAAAGTGAGGAAGAAGGGCACTTCAGCTGTGAGGAAACAGCCAGCGGAAGAACTCAGAAACCTAGGAGTGAAATCTCCAAGTGAAGGGACAAGTCCCTTGGGCAGATTGGACTGGAACATAGAAAGCATGAATAGAACAGATGTCAAATGGTCTCTGAAAATGGGTTGGATTAGGCCTTGGGGATCACACTCTCAATGATGGTATGACTCCCTTGGACCACCAAACAAACACTTCCATACATACCAAGTCCTTGCATTCATATGAAGAGTGGATATGCCTTTTTATTTCTCTCTCTCTCTCTCTGTTTCTCTCTCTCTCTCTGTCTCTCTCTCTCTCTCTGTCTCTCTCTCTCTCTCTCTCTCTCTCTCTCTCTCTCTCTCTGTCTCTCTCTCTCTCTCTCTCTGTGTGTGTTTTCCTTAGAACATCAGTTGTCCCAGGAAGATGTCCCAATAAAGCTAGAAGCAGAAGGAAGGAAGAAGGGGAAGAAGGCTTAAGTATCACAGCTTGAGCTCTTTTTACAGGGGCCTCATGGCATCTTCAAGATTGCCTCATTTAACATCCTCATTATGCAAATGAGGAAACTTGGACCTTCTCTCTCTAACCAAGAATCTGAGCAATCTTCCCTGTGACCAAGAAGCCATATTGTGACTTTATGTCTATGCCTTTGGCTTCACATCCAAGAAATGAGCTCCCACATCCAGAAATCACTCTCAGTCAAGGGAATCTGCTCAGGGCCCTTATGTGGACTTGGTTATGACAGGATCCCTAACATTGAGAGCATACTTGGCTTCCCTCATTGGCTTAGGGAGTAGATCAATTCCTTGTAGGATGTTTAGGTTACAAAGTTACCTAGGAGCTGGACTTGTAGTCAGAGAGATCTAAGTTCATATTCTTACTATCTGTTTGACCCTGGACAAGTCACTTTACCTCTGTCTGACTCAGTTTCCTCACCTAGAAAATGGGGGTATTAATTGCAACCACCTTCTTAGGTTGGTGTGAGTATAAAATGAAATATTTACAAATCTTAAAATATTAAATAAGTGCTAGCTATTATTCTTATTATAATTATTATCCTCAGTCAAGAACAAGTCTTCAGATTCCCTTCCTCTTTTTCTCTTTCTCCTCATGCCTACTTGTCTTTGGGAGGGATGCTGGCAGAAGCTCTGTACCAAATGACCAATGAACCAGTGGGGTTGAGTGTAATAAGTCATGACCCTTGCATGACTCTGCTGAGCAACTTCAGGAATTTAGGGAGACAAGTGAGATGGTATTATAGAATGACAAGGTACTTTTTTCTTTTTTTTAAAATTTATTTTGAGTTTTACAATTTTTCTCCTAAAGTTCCTCACCCCCACCCCACCCAAGAAGGTAGTTTGTTAGTCTTCACAATGTTTCCATGGTATACATTAATATAAGTTGAATGTGATGAGAGAGAAAGCATATCCTTAAGGAAGAAAAACAAAGTATAAGAGATAGCAGAATTACATAGTAAGACAACAGAATTTTTGTCCCCCTAAATTAAAGCTAATGGTCTTTGGTCTTTTTTCAAACTCTATGATTCTCTGGATACAGATGGTATTCTCCATCTCAGATACCCCAAAATTGTCCCTGATTGTTGCACCGATAGAATGAGCAAATCCATCAAGGTTGGTCATCACCCTCTTGTTGCTGTTAGGGTGTACAATGTTTTTCTGGTTCTGCTCATCTCACTCAGCATCAGTTCATGCAAATCCTTCCAGGCTTCCCTGATTTCCCATCCCTCCTGGTTTCTAATAGAACAATAGTGTTCCATGACATACATATACTACAGTTTGTTAAGCCATTACCCAATTGAAGGACATTTACTTAATTTCCAATTCTTTGCCACCACAAACAGGGCTTCAATGAATATTTATGTACAAATGATGTTTTTACCCCTTTTCATAATCTCTTCAGGGTATAGACCCAGTAGTAGTATTGTTAGATCAAAGGGTTTGCACATTTTTGTTGCCCTTTGGGTGTAATTCCAAATTTCTCTCCAGAAAAGTTGGTTGAGTTCACAGATCCACCAACAATGTATTAGTGTCCTAGATTTCCCACATCCCTACCAGCATTGATCATTGTCCTTTCTGGTCATATTGGCCAGTCTGAGAGGTGTGAGGTGGTATCTCAGAGATGCTTTAATTTGCATTTCTCTAATAAGTAATGATTTAGGGCAATTTTTCATATGAGTATGGATCACTTTAATTTCCTCATCTGTAAATTGCCTTTGCATATCCTTTGACCATTTGCCAGTTGGGGAATGATTTTTTTTTGAAAATTTGACTCAGTTCTCTGTATATTTTAGAAATGAGTCCTTTGTCAGAAATACTAGTTGTAAAAATTGTTTCCCAATTTACTACATTTCTTTTGATCTTGGTTACAGTGGTTTTATCTGTGCAAAAGCTTTTTAATTTAATGTAATCAAAATTATCTAGTTTGCTTTTAATGATGTTCTCCGTTTCTTCCTTGGTCATAAACTACTTCCCTTTCCATAGATCTGATAGGAAACTATTCCTTGACCTTCAAGTTTGCTTATAATAATGTTTTTTATGTCTAAATCCTGTATCCATTTTGATCTTATTTTGGTATAGGGTGTGATGTGTTGGTCTAATGTAAGTTTCTTCCATTCTAACTTCTAATTTTGTTTTTATCGAAGAGAGAGTTTTTATTCCAATAGCTGGACTCTTTGGAGTTATCAAACAGCAGGTTACTATAATCATTTCCTGCTATTGCACCTAGTCTATTTCTTAGCCAGTACCAGACAGTTTTGATGACTGATGCTTTATAATATAATTTTAGATCTGGTAAGGCTAAACCACCTTCTTTTAAACTTTTTTCATTGAATCCTTGGAAATTATTGACTCTTTATTTCTCCATATGAATTTACTTACAACTTTTTCTAACTCATTAAAGTAATTTTTTGGAATTTTGATTGGTAGGGCACTAAACAGGTAATTTAATTTTGGTAGAATTGTAATTTTTATTATATTAGTTCGGCCTATCCATGAGCAGTTGATGTTTGCCCAGTTATTTAAATCTGATTTTCTTTGTGTGAGAAGTGTTTGGTAATTGTTTGCAAGAAGTTTTTGAGTCTGCCTTGGCAGGTAGACTCCCAGGTATTTTATTTTGTCTGAGGTTACTTTCAGTGGGATTTCTCTTTCTAGCTCTTTCTGCTATATCTTGCTAGTCATATATAGAAATGTTGAGGATTTATGAGGGTTTATTTTTATATCCTGCTACTTTGCTAAAGTTGTTAATTATTTCTAGTAGTATTTTAGATGACTTTTTGGGATTCTCTAAGTATACCATCATGTCATCTGCAAAGAGTGAGAGTTTTGTCTTCCCCTTCCCTAGTCTAATTCCTTCAATTTCTTTTTCTTCTCTTATTGCCGAGGCTAACATTTCTAATATGATATTGAATAGTAGTGGTGATAATGGGCATCTTTGTTTCACCCCTGATCTTATTGGGAATGCCTCTAGCCTATCCCAGTTGCATATAATGCTTGTTGATGGTTTCAGATAGATACCGTTTATTATTCTAAGGAACAAACCATTTATTCCTACACTCTCTAGTTTTTTGTTTTTTGTTTTTTTAGGTTTTTGCAAGGCAATGGGGTTAAGTGGCTTGCCCAAGGCCACACAGCTAGGTAATTATTAAATGCCTGAGGCTGGATTTGAACAGGTACTCCTGACTCCAGGGCCATTGCTCTATCCACTGTACCACCTAGCCATCCCCTCTCTAGTGTTTTTATTAGGAATGGGTGCATATTTTGTCAAAAGCTTTTTCAGCATCTATTGATATAATCATATGATTTCTGATAGGTTTGTTATTGATATAATTAATTATACTAACAGTTTTCCTAATATTGAACCAACCTTGTATCCCTGGAATAAATCCTATTTGTTCTTAGTGTGTTGTTAATGATATCTTGTAATCAGTTTGCTAAGATTTTATTTAAGATTTTGGCAGCTATGTTCATTAGGGAGATAGGTCTATAATTTTCTTTCTCTATTTTAACTTTTCCTTGTTTAGATATCAGCATCATATTGCTATCATAGAAAGAGTTAGGCAGAGTTCCATCTTCACCTATTTTTTTCAAAGAGTTTATATAGAATTGGAACCAATTGTTTCTTAAATGATAGAATTTACTTGTGAATCCATCTGGCCCTGGAGATTTTTTCTTAGGAACTTCAATAATGTCTTGTTGAATTTCTTTTTCTGAGATAGGGTTGTTTAGGTTTTTAATTTACTCTTCACTTAATCTGGATAATTTATATTTTTGTAAATATTTGTCCATTTAACTTAGATTGTCAAATTTATTGGCATAGAGTTGGGCAAAATAATTCTGAATTACTACTTTAATTTCCTCCTCATTGGTGGTGAGTCCACCTTTTTCATTTATGATACTAGTAATTTGGTTTTCTCCTTTTTTTAATCAAGTTGATCAGAGGTTTATCAATTTTATTGGTTTTTTCATAAAACCAACTCTTGGTTTTATTTATTAGTTCAATAGTTTTCTTGCTTTTGATTTTATTAATTTCTCCTTCAATTTTTAGAATTTATAATTTGGTTTTATTTGTTGGTTCAATAGTTTTCTTGCTTTTGATGTTATTAATTTCTCCTTTAATTTTCAGAATTTATAATTTGGTATTTAATTGGAGATTTTTAATTTGTTCTTTCTATAATTTTTTAGTTGCATATTTAGTTCATTGATTTCCTCTTTCTCTAATTTATTCATGTAAGCATTTAAAGATATAATATATCCTCCGACAGCTGCCTTGAGTGAATCCCTTAGGTTTTTGTATGTTGTTCCACTATTATCTTGGATGAAATAATTAATTCTTTCTATAATTTGTTGTTTGAGCCACTCATTTTTTAAAATGAGGTTGTTTAGTTTCCAATTAGTTGTGGGTCTGTATCTCCCTGGTCCAGTATTGCATATGATTTTTATTGCATTATGATCCAAGAAAGATGCATTCACTATTTCTGCCTTTCTACAGTTGATTATTAGGTTTTTATGCCCTAGTACATGGTCAATTTTTGTGTAAGTGCCATGTACTGCAGGAAAAAAAAAAGTATATTCCTTTCTATCCCCATTCAGTTTCCTCTATAAGTCTATCATATCTAGGTTTTCTAACAATCTATTTATCTCCTTAACTTCCTTCTTGTTTATTTTATGGTTAGATTTATCTAAATCTGAGAGTGGGAGGTTGAGGTCTCCCACCAGTAGAGTTTTGCTGTCTATGTCTTCCTGTAGCTCTTTCAGTTTCTCTAAGAATTTGGATGCTATCCCATTGGGTGTATGCCTATTTAGTATTACTTTATTGTCTATGGTACATTTTAGGAGGATATAGTTTCCTTCCTTATCTCTTATAATGCTATCTATTTTTGTACCTGCTTTGTTTGAGATAAGATTGCTACCCCTGCTTTTTTTACTTAAGCTGAAGCAAAATATATTTTGCTTCAACTTTTTACCTTTACTCTATATATATCTTTCTGCTTCAAATGAGTTTCTTGTAAGCATCATATTGTAGGATTCTGTTTTTTAATCCACTCTGCTATTCACTTATGTTTTAAGGGAGAGTTCATCCCATTCACATTCAAAATTATAAACAAGGTACTTTTTAATTTATGATCTCATTTGATCACTACAACTACCCTATGAAGCATACAGGGTGGCATTTTCATTGACATTTTACAGATAAAGATGCCCAGACTCTGAGAAGGAAAGAGATTTGTCTGAAGTCACACAGCTAGTAAATACAGAGCTGGAGGCTTGAACCCAAATTCGAGGAATGAGTTAATAAGATTTAGCACTAACAGTAAAAAAAAACTATTTTAAAAAAGATAACAATGCCAGAAAGGGACCTTGGAGACCTTAACCTGGGGTCCATGGACCTTGAAGAGGTTAATCATACAATAAAAGAGGAAAGCGACAAGTATTCTAAAGTTGGAAATAACTGGAGAGAAAGGAAAGAAAGTTCTAATTCAATAAACAAGGGATGGTCAGGGTCCAGGGAGAGATTTCAGGGCCCCAGAAATATGAGTTGGGGGGGGAAGTGATCTCTTTATTTTTATTTACTTCTCAATGTAGTTGAGCATTTCTTTCAATTATTAAAAATCTTTATTCTGAGGAAAGGTCCAAAATCTTCACCAGATAGCTCTAATCTAATCTAACCCCTTTATTTCACATGTGGGAAAACTGAGGGTCTCAAGCTCATACAGATAGTGATTAGCAGACCCAGAACATAAAGCCAGGTCGTCTGATTTCCAAGTCCCATGCTCTTTCTGCTATTCCAAGGCTACTCCTAGATTTCTCTCTTTTTTAAAAGAACAGTCTATTTCCCCCATGGGTTGCTCTTAGGCTGGGCCACCAAGTTATTCTGCATTGACTCAAAGAACCTTGGCCCCACTACCACCTGTGACTTCCCCTAGAGGGAATACTTCCCCAATTGGGAGATATTGAGGTACCCAGACCTGGGAGTGGTGACTTATTAGGAGCCCAATTTCAATTTCTAAAAACAGCATTTGTTTCTTTCTCTAGCAACCTACAAGCCAGAATTCCCTGGAAAACAGTCTTTTATCTACAACAGTGACAAGAAATGGATTCCTTTTTTATAATGGAGTCCTAGACCTTTGCTGAAACTGCTCTGCAAAATTCATTAAAAATCACATTTCTTTTGTTCATGGGCATCCACTGACTTGGACAGAAGCTGTTGGGCCAAAACTTGTTGACAGAGATGTCGTCATCTAGATAACCCAGAACAAGATTGGAGCTGAGCAAGGCTTCCATCAACAATGGGGATGGGTGTTGGGGAGTAATCCAAGGGGCTTCTCTAGGTCAGCTGCCTCCTTCTGGTGACCCTTGTCATCTTTCATAGCCATCCAGTCCCTTCTCTCATGGTAACTGGGGGAGACCTGAGAAGTACTTGGCTCTCAAGAACCCCCCCCCCCCCCATGGCCATCAACATGTTAGTTTTAGTTAGATTCCAGTTTTAGTTTAGATTCCAGATCTCCCAAAAGCAACTAGATATCCTAGAGAATCTTCCCAAAAAGTCATTCTAGGAAGTTTGGATCTCCTAATTACAGAAGTTCTATTCCTCCCCTCCCCCTCTACAGTGCTCTAAGACTTGGAGAGAAGAAATATAGAGATTCAGACCAGAGTCCACCAGAGTGAGTTCTGAGATTAGCCTGTGGACCTGAGTGCTTCAAAGATCCTCTGAGGATAGAGTTAACTTTGGAGCCCAGGAACAAGGATCCATGAAAATGATCATTCCTTGAGTCAAAGATGAAGACTCTCCAGTTCCTTTGCTCCTAAATGAATGAATTCTGATCTGAAGATGATCAGTCTTCTGGGGGTAAAAAAATAAAATAAAATTGATAGTTGGTACAAGAAATTAACATGGGACAGTTACTAGTACTGCTTTTTACCCTTCCCCATCACTATACCCCGTGATGATAATGATTGAATTTTAATTCAGGAAACCAAACAAGCCTCAACATTAACATCCCTCCCCGCCAACATACCCTTGAAACAGGTTTATTACAAGCTAAATCAGAATACCTTGTAATACAACTCCCCTGTGACCTCTGACCTTACCTAAGAATTAGTGTGCTGGCCCTCTCTGATTCCTTAATCTTCAAAAAATCTAGGAATTACAGCATCCAAGTCTACCCTGGTTTACCATCCTTGAGGGTCATGTTTTTACACGAAGTCCCTCCCCCACCATGGTTTTGTGTGTGTGTGTGTGTGTGTGTGTGTGTGTGTGTGTGTGTGTTAGAGATATCCTAACCTTTGGAGACGATGACCTCCAAAGGTTCCTTCACTGGACAAAATAATTGGGTTCTAGCCTTTGGAGATGATGACCTCCAAAGTTTCCTTCAGTGGACAAAATCATTAGGTTCTAGAGATTCTAGAATTCTGGCATCTATAAGATCCCTTGCAGTTTTGCCATTGCTAATCCATTGTTGACAAATTGGGGAGATTTTTGAGGTGGGGAGGATCTTTTCCTTGTCCCAAAATGTTTGTAGCCATGGCCTTTGTCAGTTCCTCTGACTGGGGAATTTGAGGTCAGTGCTCAGAGTCAGACAAGAGGCCACAGCAGAATTCTCTCTGAGTGAATGCAGATGCAGGTGATAGTCATTAAGAGCAGAGATAAAGTGAGCTGGCCTCTAGGCAGGCCTGTTGTCCATTTGGAGGGGCTGGGCTCTGGCAGAGGTCAGTTCAGGGGCACAAAGCATAACTTGGGAAATAATGACAGAAGTTCCTGTGTAGATTTCAATTATAACTGAGTTTCCTTCTAGAAATAAGATACAAGAACCTCCTTTCAGTCCCTTGGTTAGTGTGGTACAGGTGTTAGTGTCCTGGATGTCACATTAGGGGACCCAGGTTTGAAACCTGATTCCCTTATTACTTAAATGACTCTGGGCAAGTCACCTCTCTAGGCCTCAATTTCATTTTCTGTTAAAAAAAGAGGGTTGGACTAAAAAGCCTCTATGGTCACTTCTAGCTCTGAAGCTATCATTCCCTTTGTGCCTCTTGACAAGATAGTCTCTCTTATAGTTCAGTTGTTTTAATCTTGTCCAATTCTTTGTGACCCTATTTTGTAGTTTTCAGTGGTTTGTCATTTCCTTTTCTAATGCATTTTTTTTAGGTTTTTGCAAGGCAAATGGGGTTAAAGTGGCTTGCCCAAGGCCACATGGCTAGGTAATTATTAAATGTCTGAGGCTGGATTTGAACTCGGGTATTCCTGACTTCAGGGCCAGTGTTCTATCCACTATGTCACCTAGTCGCCCCTCTAACACATTTTTAAAGATGAGCAAATTGAAGCAATCAGGGTTAAGTGACTTACCCAGGATCACTCAGTATCAAGAATCTAATTACAGATTTGAACTCAGGTCAACCTGATTCCAGGTTGGTACTCTATCCACTGTACTACTTACCTGTCCCAATACTGAGACCTGAATTATCACCTTTCAGGGATGCTGTGACAGTGACTCTGATCTCTGGGGAGTCTCTTTCACTTCTTATATTATGCACTCCCAAATTCTGTATGTTAAGACCCTTTCCAGCTTTAATATTCTTTGTTCAAATGTTCTTTCCAAATTTTGTTAATTTGTATTTTAATATTTTTATTTTAAGGCCCTAACTCTGAAAGTATACTTTTTAAAAGATCACGTTAAGCTGTAACATTCTGGTGTTCCTCTATGTCTTTCAGGTCTGATATTCTAGGTTCTCAGCCCTGACGTTCCATGTTCTAAGGCCCCTTCTAGCTCTGACATTACATGTTCTAAGGTTCCTTCCAGCCCTGATATTCTGTGTTCTAAGATATTTTTTCATTTCTAGTAGTCTATAATTTTAAGAGGTAAATTTCCTAAAACTATTAATTCCTCAATGAAATAGGTGGATCTAACATCCTGCTCTATATATCCAAAAGGGAAGGAGGACTTTGCCTTTGGAGATTTTGCCTTCCCCACAGAGATGTTTTACTCTTGTCTAGGTCATGAACCTTTCCTATCTCTTTGCCCACATCCAATGAGAAAGTCCCTATAGTAGAAGAACGATACCCATCTGGACAGTAACTTATAGTTTATAAAGTGTTATCACATCTGGGGTCTCGTATGATCCTTACTGAGATCCCTGTGACAAAGGAAGACTGGGTTGTTATTCCTGTTTTGCAGAAGGTGCTGCTCCTCACAGCTCACCCACTCACCCAAAATCACACATAGAGCTAAGACTGGAATCCAGATCTCCTGGTGCCCAAGTCATTCTTCTTTTCAGTCCAGATACCTTGTATTTTCCTTCAAGCCTTTTCTATATCTTTGTTTTGTTCTTGTCTCTTCTCTAGGAAGAGAGATTCCTGAAGATCAATTAGTCAGGGCAGACTTTGTGAATCCTATAGGTAACCCATAGGTGCATTTGATATAGGGATTCTAGTCTTCTCTCTTCCTCCCATCTTGACATCTTCTTAGTTCTGACTAAAACCCAGTAGAGTCTTTTCACATACTTCTCAGAGGAAGCATAAAATTCATATTTCTATAGTATCTTTTTTTTTAGGGTTTTTTTTTTGCTAGGCAATGGGGTTAAGTGGCTTGCCCAAGGCCACACAGCTAGGTTATTATTAAGTGTCTGAGACTGGATTTGAACCCAGGTACTCCTGACTCCAGTCCACTGCGCCACCTAGCTGCCCCCATATTTCTATAGTATCTTAAGCCCTATCAATCACTTTTCATGCAATAATGGTGGGAGATAGGTAATATAAGTATTACCTACATTTTACAAATAAGGAAACTGAGGTTGCAAGATAAAGGGATTTGCCCTTGGGGACAGGACTTCTTTCAGTCCAGAGCAGAAATAGGATCATAATAATAACTGGTAGAGGACTCTAGGATTTGCAAGACACCATGTACATGTATGTAGATGCAGAGCTGCACACACATACATACACATTTATGGCTATAGGTATTTGAATGCTTATATATATAAAATTTCATTGAATACGACAATCCTAAGGGACAAATGCCACTCTAATTTCATAAATAAGGAAACTAAGACTGAGATGTTAAGGTAATTGTCTGGGGACATAGAGCTAGAGGCAGGATTTGAGCTCTAAGGCCAATGTTTCTGCTGCCACATCAAAGGTGGTTCATTGTTATAACCCTTTGCCACTAAGGCTAGAAGAACTTGAAATGTACTTAGGTAAAGATACTTCTCTGGATTTCTATTCCCCCACCTGTGAAAGAGTTGGAGTAGAGTATTTCTAAGGTTTCTTTCAGCCTTCAACTTGAACTTAGAAAGGATCTTTAAGTTCATTCAATCCACCACCCACATTTTACAAATGAGAAAAGTAGACCCAGGGTAGGAAAATAATTGTCCCATCGTACTATAACATGAGAAGCTGGACTTTGAGTCCAGATTCCCTGACTTTCTTTTATGCTTTCTACCTCTGTGGGACCCTTTAAGCTATATAGGCAAGACTTTGTATTACATTTCCTGGAGAGGCTATGGGATAGAGCAGATCAAGAATTCTGCATTCACTTACTAGTTGTGTGACCAAGGGCAAGTCCCTTTATCTTACAACCTCAATTTCCTTATTTGTAAAATGTAGGTAATACTTATATTACCTATCTCCCACCATTATTGCATGAAAAGTGATTGATAGGACTCAAGATACTATAGAGATGTGAATCTGATGCTTCGTTTCTTCAAGTCTCTGTTTCTTCATTTGTAAAATAGGAGAAATGGTCTTTTCCTTGCTTCTGTTACAAAGTTTTTTTTGGTTTGTTCTTTTTTTTAGATTTTTGCAAGGCAAATGGGGTTAAGTGGCTTGCCCAAGGCCACACATCTAGGTAATTATTAAGTGTCTGAGACTGGATTTGAACCCAGGTACTCCTGACTCCAAGGCCAGTGTTTTAGCCACTGCACCACCTAGCCACCCTGTTACAAAGTTGTTAAGATGAACAGAGGTGAAAGTGTTTTGTAAAATGCTTCATAGCTTTATAAAATGCAATATTCCAAGTAGATTCTGTAGTCAAAGCCACAACCAATATCCTCTTTATGTGGGGCTTGGATGAAATAGAAATTCTAAATCCTCAGATTTTTCCATATTGGACATCTCTGTCCTGATCTTCCCAGAAATTTCTTTATCAACTCTCAAAACAGAAAACATTTATTGGGGGGGGGGGGAGAAAGAGAGGATTCATTGTCAAATGAGGCTGACCTACTTAACACTGATTTCTGGAGACATTTGTTAAAAAAAAAGGAATATTCAAATCTGGTGTGTTATATAGTCAATCCTTTATTACTAAATGACATACTAATACAATACAAAAAAGTTTTTCTTTAAAAAAAAATCCAAGAAATGTGAACTAACACATTGTTTGAAATGATAAAAATGTCCCCACGAAAAATATAAAATGTTGCATATATACACACAATACATATTTATATTTTATATATATAAAACACAAAGACAAAAGTATAATCAAGAAATGTATCATACAATAACATGGCATCAGTACACAAGTTTTCAACAAAATATGGCAGCAAATGGCATTGTATGTTACAACTTGTAACATAGTTTCAAACAATGTGGTTGCCACTATTAAGCATGGTACCAACATGATATCAAACATAGACCAACTTGATATTAAGTAATAACCATGCCAATAGCAACATGGTAACATGGAAGGAAAATACTCAAATTATATCTCTAATAATGGATCTGAACAATGACATTGACAGCAAGGTGTCAGATTATAGGATGATGAATTCTAACTATCAAAACAGCAGCATGACTTCAATATGGAATAGTCTTGTTGAGTTACAAAGCCAAGTAGCAAACTTCGTTTGAAGGTTGAACTCTGGATCTAGCAATAACAGCAACTCAAAGCGCATCTCTATGAAAATATCTGAACAATGACATTGGCAAGAAGGTGCCAGATTGTAGCCATAGTGATTATCAAAAACCAGCAGCATGACCTCAATTAGGAATACGCTATGTTGAAATTAAGAAAGTAGCAAACCGTATCAGATAATTTTAGTGATCCAGGCATCAGACGATGAAAAAAATGGCACATATGTCACTATGACTGATAACACCGTTTCAAACAATATGGTAGCAACTATTAGCATGGTACCAACTGGCAATAGAATACCAAGCAAGGCAAACTTGGTATTAAGTTGTAACTCCGTGCTCATAGCAATATGTTACCAATGAATATGCTCTCTAAACAGGAAGGGTAGATTGTAAAGTTGTCTCCAGTGGGAACTGGGTAACCATAAACTGCAGAACAAGAACCTACTACAGATCCTACTACATACACACATGCTGGGAGGAGCTGGTAGTAATACAGTTACTGTAATAATTTTAGCAATGACAATGGTAACAGGTATTAGATTGTAGCAATGGTGAATTGTAACAATAGCAAACAGCAGCATGACCTCAATTAGGATAGGCTATCAATGAATAACAAAGCAGCCAAAACAAAACAGGTAATTTTAGAGATCCAAACATTAATGACACTAGCAAATAACTCAAGAATTCCATTGTAGCCTCTTTTAAGGGCAACAATATTTATACTTTAGTTTGGGACAATGAGTGGGTCTGGGTCTGATTTCAAATGCCTTTTTCTTGCATGAATGGAATTATCCCATCTGCCTCCCCATTCTTCTGTTTGGAAATGGGAATAACAAACAGGAGATGCCAGAGGAATGGCAATATCCCAACCAAAATGTCTGGCCTTTGGGCACAACAGGGCAACCCCCAGTGGAAGAAGTAAGGTTCTGCTCTTGAGTGGAACAGGAATAGGCTGAAGGTTGGGATGGCTGCTGTCTCTGAATCAAAGACTGGGCAGCACCCCCAAAGAGGCAAAGGCTCTTGGGAGTTGCAAAGGTTGCTTCTGAAGACAGATCTTCTCTCCCAGGTGAGTGCATTCAAGTAAGTGAGAACACTGAGGCATAGAAAGAGGTTGTGTTGGGCTTTTAGGGCTACGTTCTGGCTCTGCAAGTCAAATGTAGGCCCACAGGTCCGAGGGCAGAGCAATGCTGGTGCCCTAAAGCTCCTTCAGGATAATCTGAATTTTGCCATCAAGTTCTCCCATGTCGAGCAGGAAGGCCACATGGTTACTGTAGTGCTGAATGATGTTGTTGTCCATGTTCACCAAGATCCTGGAAAAGAAGAAATGAGAAGGTGAGCAGACCTGAAGATGGAATGACACAGCATAAGGTTCAAGGCATCTAAAGTAGGGAGCAACTAGAGAATTCAAGATGAGCCCCATAGGTTCTTAAGGGTAAAAATTCTCCTTTTCTCAATGATTCATTCAAATATTTCTCTCCCTCTCAGGATATCATTAGATGGTTGGTTCTTCCAACCACTAAACTCAACAATAACCCAACAATCTGACAACTGTAGGGCCATAGAGACATTGAATGGAGGAGTAGGAGGTACCCTAGAACACAAAGTGTCAGAATTGAGAAGGACTTTAAACCACAGAATGCCTGAACTAGGAAAGTCCTTAGAACCCAGAATGTCAGAATTGGGAGGTCTCTTAGAACATAGAATGTCAGAGCTTGGAGGGTCCTTTGAACACAAAATGTCAGAACTGGCAGAGTCTTAGAACATAGTTTATCAGAACTGTAAAGAACCTCAGAACATCAAATTTTGGAGATGGAAGTAACTATAAAACATGGTATGTCAGAGCTGGAAAGGACACTGAAAAATAATTATTGCAACAGCAACGATACTAATATACTCAATGCATTTCCAAGTTTCTTTGTTTCACTCAAGGAACATATATATATATATATATATATGTAAAATCTCCATTTTACAGATGAGGAACTAAGGTTAAATAGCTTGCTCAAGATCACAGAGCTAGATGAATGTGGGCAAACTGGGGACTTGAAAACCTTTTTATCTGTTATGGCATGATGTACTATCTTGTGTTGTACAGGTCTTTCCCTTCCCTTGGCTCCCACCAAACCCAATGCTATACCTAAATACTAGACAATATTGGCCTAAGGATGGGCAGGATCATACAGTCCTAGTGAGCAGTGAGGAGGGAAATTTCTTCTCAAGTCCAGCCAGTCATTAGGCAAACCATGGAGCCTTGGGGACTAAGGAGTCCTTCCCAGGGTTATCTCTGAAGCATCAACAGAACTGTTATTCTGTGGGTGGAAGGTCTCTGCTTGGGGTTAGAATGCTCTGTGAGCATTCTATATACATTCTGGTTGATCACTGACAGTTAATTAGAGGAGATTCTTTCCTGGAATCAGACTTAGATTTACTCCCTCTAAATTTCACAGAGTCCTTTTTCTTAGGGTAGGGGAGAGCCAGAGGGACCTGGTCAAATTCAGAGCCTTTGGTCCCTGTGGCCAAAATGGACTTCTTTCTCTGATTCAAGGCAGTGTCATAGCAGCAAGAGCATTGAAGTGAGAACCATTGAATAAAAGGATCATAGATCTCAAGTTAGCAGTACATCTAGTCCAATTGTCAGTTCACAGATGAGAAAATTAAGGACCACAGGGATTATTGTCTATGATCCCATAGACTGAAAATGGCAGAGCCAGAATTCTAATTAGGGTCTCTGATCTTGAGTTGAAAGGGACCTCAGAGGCACTCTATGCTCATTTTATGGATAGGGAAACTGAGGCTAAGACCAGGGAAGTAGCTTGCCCAAGTTCAAAGAAGTACTAAGGAACAGAAGTGGAATTTGAGCCTGTGTCCCTAAACCAACTGTTCTTTCCATTGTACTACACTGTCTCCATTGAGTTATAGAGGGTCATAGAATCAGGAACTTATTATGCTTATTCATTCTGCCAAGCCTTCCTTGTTAAGGGTAAACCTTGCCTATCTAACTTTCTCTGTCCCCACCCCCAACCTATCCCTTCTTAGGTGGAGGGGAACCCCAGAAGGAGACAATTAGTTGTAGTTTCAATCTCCCTCCTACCTCCTATTGTTTAACCTGTGAAAACAATGTGATTCTGGTCTTTTCAGTTGGGAGATATGTGTGTAGAGGGGTTTGAATACCCCAGTACCTAAAGCAAATAGCAAGCAAAATGTGTGACCTGATTGTCATTTTTGATTCTACTATCTGTCTCACTTCACATTAAAAACCTGGCCAGAGGCCAGCAAAAACAATGTATTAGTTAATCTTCCAAGCACTCAGTGATGCTTGCAAGGCTGATGCTATCTCCCTTTGTCCAGAGGACTTGCTGTGTAGCTTTATGAAAATAAACTTGGCCATTTATTAGAATTTCCTGTTCATCAGATTACAGAGAGCAGTAGGCCCAGGAAGGGTGGAGAGTCAGCCAGATCTCTTCAGAAAAGCAGTTCTGGGGGGATATATTTCTGATCTACTCATTTAAAGCAGCTCCATCAGGGCCAACTCAGAATTAAGATTAGCAATTCCTACAAGCTGGGAAAAGCCTTCCTGTCTCAGTAGAACCTTCTATCCCAGCATATGGTCAAGAACTGTAATTATCCTCTATTTATAGGGGGAAAATGGAAGAAGTGATGGAGGGTGTAGTCCAGTAGTGAGAACACTGAATTTAGAGTCAAGAAGATGTGGGAATGCCATTTCAATGGCAACTGTCTTTTGGCAAGGATTTCCCTTCTGTAAACACTGATTTCCCTCACTATAAAATGTGGTATTGGACTAGATAGGATCCCAGCTCTAAATCTACAACCCTAATCCCTATGAAAATGTGCTGGATGGACTCAATGGGGTCAAAGATCCCTCCAATCTCTGGGGGACTCTGTGCTAAAATCCCTTCTAACTGACATTCCTTGTTCTATAATCTCTTCTAACTCAGACATTCTATATTCTCAGAACAGCCCCTTCTGCCTTGGCATCCTAAGCTCTAAGGTCTCATTCAGCTTTGATTCTATAGTCTTAGGCCTCTTTCATCATTCTGTGTTCTGTGGATATTTTACACTCATAAACCCAACAACTGATTTTCCACTCCAACATTCTGTACTGTAAGGTTCCATTCAGCTTTAAATCTTATGAATCTGCCAACCTTCCAGTTGGTAGGTTGAGTAGGGAGACTCCCCACTGGACTTCCAAGGAGCCTCCCAGACTTGCTTATGCCTCCTCCTTGAGAACTCTCCAGAATCTACCCCATTTTATCCTCCAGACTGTTGTGGAGAGCCCAAGATTCTGCCTACCCTGCCCCCAAATGAAGAGAGTTTTGCTAGGGAAGTCAGAAACAAGAAACTAAGTGAAAGTCACTCTGGGCTTGTTGGGGCAAGGCAGCTTTCAATGCTGAGTTGGGTTTCTGATTCAGCTCCAGTGAGTATGGGAGTCCCAGTTTAAAACCGAAACTTAACTAAACAACACACACACACACACACACACACACACACACACACACACACACACATGCACACATAACCATTCTCAGGGCCCCTGGTGATGAGCTCATTAGAGAATCACACATCTTAGAGCTGGAAGAGATCTCAAGAAATCTTGCCTCCTGCCTGAAGGTACACAATCATAATTGTTCCTAATTCACAGATGAGGCAACTGAGACAAGACAAGTTTCCTTAAAAGTCATACACCAGGTTAGTGGCAGAGCTAGAACCCAGAATTGGAATGGATTAATCTCCTGGTTCCTAGTCCTTATTCTACTTTGTTGACTATCTTCATAAAACCCCTCTCCCTTCCTTGGGAGATTCTAAAAGAGGGCCTTCTTCCTCAATTTGTGGTCTGTGGTGATGAGGATGGTTGTGGTGGTGAATGGGAGGAGACAGACGTATTGAGAATTCTTATGTGAAGAGACAGTGTAGGACCAGGGAATGGGTTCATTCCCCATGGGTTCAAGGAGACCCTAGTTCAAATCCAAACTTGGACAATTACCATTTACATAATCATAAGTAAGGAACTCAAATTTTCCAGGCCTCAGATTCCTCATCTACAAAATGGGGCTAATACTGATATTTGTCAGGAGACAGTGGAAACAGATCTGGCCCTTGAGTCAGAGCAACTATTTGAAAACCCTACTTCTAAAACTTATTAACCTGAAAATTACTACCTTAATTTTTGAGGACCTCAGTTTCCTCACCTGCAAAATAAAGAAGTTAGACTAGCTGAACAACCCCTCTCCTGCCTCACCTCCAGATCTCTACCAGATCTATATGTTGTGGGGAAATTAATTTAAAAACCTTAAAGTACTATGTAAATGGAAACTACAATTATGAAAAGATCACAAATTTCTCTACCTCATTCCTTATTAGATAACTTGCATCAGGGCACTTCCCTTTGTAAGCCTCGGTTTCCTTCTCTATAAAATGGGAGATAATCTCACTTGCTCTCTCTTTCCTCCCCTTGCTTTCGCAGGCAGGAAGAGGGCTATACTACACCTTATTAATTTTCCAACATGGCCTCTCCCTGGCCAGCCTGATGGGTCTCCACTACCAGTAGGATAAGTCAGAAGAAAGAGGGCTTGGCATTTAGGGCCCTTGCCCAGTCCCTTCCCTCAACCCTTTGTCGGCCCCCAGCCCTAGCCCAGGGAACATTATCCAGGGGGGTGGCAGTGGCAGGGAAGGAAGATTCAAAACCTCTAAAAGGAAAAGGGCCAGACAATGTCTGGAGGCAGAATTCCTGGGCTGCTTCCAGGGGCTATTAATAAGTAAGAGAGCACAGTGCTGTTTGGGGTGGGGGGGAAAGAAGAGAATCCTCCAGAAGGATTTAGGGAGATAGAGCTCAGTTTCGGGCAATTGTCTAGGCAGAACTGGGGGTGGGTGGGGAAGAGTTTTTCAATTAACCCCTTACTATTATTTACTGTTAATCGCTCATAAATAATGATTCCCCAATCAGCCCCACCACATAATGACTGCAAATTGGGGCTTAGCTGTGAATGACTGTTGCTTCCCAGACACTGCTTCCCAGACACTGGCTGGGCTCTGAAGAGGCCAAACCTGCCTACCCCTGCTGTGGGTGGGGTTGGGGGGCAGAGGAGGGGGAGATGCCTGGCTCAGTGTGTGTGAATTTCAACAGAAAAACAGAGGATGTTTGACTGAAGCCATCAGGGGAGACAGGAAAGGGAAGAAATAACAATAATGATATTTATATAATCATTTCAGGTTCATAAAGCAATTTGAATTCATTTTCTCATTTGATGCTAGCTGATGCCCAATGGAGTTTTTCAATTCAAAAATACTAATTAAATGCCTACTGTGTAGCCAATGTTCTACTATTCTATGGAATGAAGCCTCCACCACCTCTTCCTCCCCTTCCACTCCCTCCATAGACAGACTGGTCTCCTCCCTGTTCCCTAAACACATCCTATAGTCCTTAATAACAATTTATATTTCTATAATTCTTTAAGATTTTTCCCTCATACCAACCCTCTGAGGTAGTAAACAGAAGTGTTATTACGCCAATTTTTCAGATCGGTAAGCAGAGGCTCAGAAAGGGGAAGTGACTTTGCCAAGGTCACACAGCTAGTTGCGTCATAGTGACGGGGTTTCCTGACACCAAGTCCAGTTCTCTTGTCACTATCCTTCCCTTCTTTGCCCACCTCTCTTCTGTCATTCCAAATAGTACACAAGAAACCTTGTATAGACTAGAAGATAGTCTGTATAAAGGTGTCTCATTCCTTTTAACTCCAATAATTCTCATTGCCTATTGAATGTTTTATTAGTATTATAGTATAATAGTATTAGTATTACAGTATAATACTATAGTAGTATTATATACATATATATATTATATACACACACATACACATGCATATATGTGTGTGTGTGTGTGTGTATCTGTCCCAATTGACTTGATTTCATGGGATCCCTAGGAGGAAAGTCATAGAGTCATAGAGAGCTTTATAAGACTAATGATAATGATGATAATGATAACAATAATAACTGACACTTCTAGAATACTTTATGGTTGGCAAAGTACTTCACACAAGCTCTCTCATTTAATCTTCATCAATTAATTAATCTCATTAGTAGGTCAGTGACTGGGAGATCAATTCACAGATGATAAAATTGAGACTTAATAAGAATGTAAGTGACTTGCCCAACCACACATGGCTGGTAAAAAAAAAAAGGCAGGATTAGCACCCAAGTCTTCTGATTCAGAGGCCAGTGCTCCATACGTTTTCAATACTTGCCAATAATCAAAGGGCCTGTGTTGCATTTCCTTCTATGCTTCCCATACTGCCTATGAAACTTGAGCCTCAGTTTGCTCCTCTGCAAAATGAGGGAGGGAGATTGCACTGCATTAAATCAGCAACCCCTCCCAGCCAGCCTTAAAGCTTAGGAGGTTTTACTACTCAAATTCCTTCAGGTATGGCAGATCTGTCTTGAAGCAGATTCTCAAAACAAGTTTTTAATCACCCTGTATGATTTCTCATTGTCTTCCTCCAGAATGTCTTGCTTAGAATCTCATAACAATGATTTCTAGAGTTGCTGTAAACTATGCAGAATGGATAGAATGAGGATGGGAATAATAATCCTAGGACAGAAAAAGTCGATTTTAGGTACCCGCTTCCTCTTGGCCAGGCAAGATGCTATATACCATCAGCATATGTAGATAATAAGATCAGTCCTTCATACACTCAGACTCAATCTTAAAATGTAGGGGAAAAAACCTGAATGAGATCTCAGAATAGAGAATGTCAGAGTTGAGAGGGTCTTTATGACAGAATGTCTGGGAGGATCCTTAAAATACACAGTGTCAGAGCTGGAAGGGGCCTTAGAACACAGAATGGCAGAACTGGGAGAGCTCTTAGAAAATTGATGGTAAGAGTCTCCAACATAAAGAACGTTGGCTGCGGAATCCCATCAAATCTCACAGTGCTTATTAGGCACCTACTCTACAGACGGCTCTCCATTGCAGATATTTGAAAGTTACAAAGATCAAATGAAAAATGATAGCATGCCTGCCCTTAGAATATACAATATAAGAACATAGGTACAAAGAACATAAAAACAAACCAAGTTTATACATGGTAATTTAGGGGCACAAGGAGAGAACACTAATAACTTAGGGTCCTTTAGGAGACAGAATCTTAAAGGTCATCTCAATTTTTAAATTGAGGCCCAGAGAAACCTTACCAAGGTCACATGTATGGTGACTGGTAGAACTGGAACGTCTGACTTTATTTCTCTTTTTGTCAGATGATTAGGTTGGATGAGGGCGGAGATAGAGCTTAACCCATTTTCTTGAGATCCAGGGGCTATTTACCACTGCCTTCTGCAACCCCCCTCACAACAATTTTCGCCTCAGTTGGACACTCACAGAGACACCAGCTTCAAGTACTTGGCCACAAGAAAACACTTTGTGTCTAGGCTCCCACCAGTGGGCTGGACCCACTTGTGATTTACAGCCTAGTTAAGGGAAAAGATTGTTGACAAATGGCTGCCAGCATTTCCCTGAATGCACTTACTTACCCTCGCTTGCATTTTTTATAGACTTTGTAAATGCTCTCTTCAGGAAAACCATACTTCTCTGAAATCTGCAAGAGAACAGCCAGGAATTCATTTGCATGATGCCAAGGTCAGATTTGAACATGTCAGAGGTGGGGCTCAGAGGAGGTAATGGGGGAAGAAGACTTTCCCCACCATCTAAAAATAACAATAATGCCTCACATTTGTTAAGTGTGCTATGCCTTTCAAAAGAGTTTTCACATCCATTATCTTTCTGGAATCTCAGGATAAGCCTGGGAGGAAGGTGGGGCCTATGGCCCTGGGCAAATCTTCTATAGATGGTCTGTAAGATTCCTTTCAGATAACCATGAAGATTTCCATTTTGCCCATTAGGAAACTAAGGACTGGAGAGGTAAAATCATAGGATTACAGAATTTAGAACTGGATGGGCCCCTGGGATATCAGAGCTGAGAGGACCTTTAGAACCCAGAGCTTTGGGAAGGATCTTAGAACCTAAATGTCATAACTAGGAAGGACCCTAGAACCTGTAATGTCAGAGCTAGGAAGGATCTTAGGGGAAAAAATGTATCAGATCTGAGTACATAGGATGTCAGAGTTGGGAAGGAACTTAGAATATGGAATGTCAGAACTAGAAGGGACTTTGGTCCTTTGCAATTCTCTGTTCTAATCCCAGTATAGGCCTGACTTTTTCATGTTTCTATAATATTCATGTGATACTAGCCCAAGTCAGTAACTGTGGCAAAATATTTGGGGGTGTCTGAAGCCCAACTGGAAGTTCTTATTCACCCATACTTATGTATTACACAAGAACAAGGGAGATGCCAAGTTTTAAAACTGATGCTTCTAGAGCTAAACTTCTTCAGACTTTGGCCTGGGACATCCCCTTGTAATAAAGTAGCTAAGGAGCAGCTGAGGAACTGCCTTTAATTCTGTCACTGGATACTCCAGTTTTCCCTCAGCATTATGAGAGACCATGAGAATATAATTATATTCATCCTCCTTACTTGGCCTCTTCAGAACTTCTCAATTATTACTGAAGTGACCATGACCACCATCCTCCCTGATTACTCAGATTTTCAAACTCAATGTCACTCTCAATCACCCCACATATCCATCCAGTTCCTACATCTTGTCATTTCTAACCTGACACAATCTCTTGTACCCTTCTCTTCACTTATATAGCAACTATCCTATTTCTCACCTGGCCTACTGTTTTTAGCCCTCTAATGAGTCTTTTTGCTCAAATCTCTCCCTTCTTTGAACTGGTAAACCAATTTTCTTAGGTGTAAGGTTCCATCATGTCACTCCCCCTACTCAATAAAATATGAGATATTTGTAAAGGAGGAGGAAGAAGAGGAGGAGGAGGAGGAGGAGGAGGAGAAGGAGGAGAAGGAACACGAAGACTGGCATAGAGTGGATGTTATAAAAAATAAATGCTTATTATCTTTGCCCTTCCCTTCAATAAATTGCAAAGGCTCACTATTAACACTATGACTGAATAGAAATTGCTTTGGTTATCATTAAAAACCCTTTCCTTTCCTTCTTGGCCCCTCAACCTTCCTCAGACTTCCATATACACTATGTCTCCAGGGACCTATTCTAGCCTCCACTGCTTGTTCCATGAACACAAAACTCCATGTCTAGATTGTTCCCTCCCTAATCTCAACTTTAAGAATCTGACTTTCCTAATGCTCAGCATAGATGTTGCCTTCTCCAAGAATCCTTTTCTGGTTGGGCCCATCCCTTCTCCCTAACTACACTCTTTCCCTCTAAGATTACTTTCTATCTAGTCAATAGCTAGGTGGCGCACTGTATAGAGCACTGGCCTTGGAGTCAGGAGGACAGGAGTTCAAATCTAACCTCAGGCACTTGACTCTTACTAGTTGTGTGACCTTGGGCAAGTCACTTAATCCCTGATTGTCTCACATCCCAAGCCATCTCCAATCTTCCTGATTTGTATCTGACCATTGGACCCAGATGGCTCTGGAAGAGAAAGTGAGGCTGGTGACTTAGGACAGCACCCCTCACTCAAGATCCAATTCATGGGCTTGTCATAGCATCACCTCCCTAATGTCATGGTCTTCTTCAAAAATGAAGAACAAATGAAGATATATTCTATGTATCTTATATGTACTTACATATTTTACAAGTTTCTTCCTTATTAGGATGGAAACTCCTTGAGGGAATGGGGTCATTTTTATCTTTCTTTATTTTTCTATTCTTTAGCACAGTACCTGACTGATTGACAGGTAAGCCAGCCAGTGACTCTCCATAGTTGTCTTGAAATGATCTGAGAGGTCATTAAATCCAATCCTTTGCCTGATGAATGAATGTTCTCTATAGCATATTCCCCAATAAATGGCCATCTAACCTCAGTTTGAACACCTCCAGGGTCAGGGAACTCATTAGTTCCTGAGGCAGCCCAGTTTAGGAAGTCCTTTCTCATGCCCAGCCCTGTAAATGAGCCCTGTGGATACTTCCATCTCAATCTATTCAAGATCACTTGGTTTCATTTCTGTTAAAGCTCACAAAGAAACAGGTTTGCAAGACTAACAAAGGCACTGGCCCATCATAAAGCAGAATCAGATTATAGAGAATTTACGGCATGTGCTTTTCCTGAGGAGCCAATGTTATAGCAGTCAGGAAGATAATGATCACAGAAATATGCCTTATGTGTCCCTCTTACAACCCTGTTCCCCAAATCCCCCTGGAACAGGGATAGCCACAGAAGATCTGAAGCTTCAAGTTTCACCTTAATGGACCCTAGATAGGATCGGAGAGATGTTGGGGTTTGTTTTCATTCTAGCTGAAAATATGAAAACCTTTGGGTCGCTGGTTCAGCCTGAGTCAATAATGTATATGAGACACCAAAGGGGAGGGAGGGAAGCAAATGTGACCTCCAAACTTTAATTGATGGAATCAGGTTATCTATAAGGAGATCCTGGACACACTGACCCTGATCTGAGCTGGTGAGGCCGGAGGGCCTCCAGCCTGGGTGGTCCAGTTAGTGTCATTCTCAGGAATGGAAGATTCATTTTAGTAAGGAAGCTGACAAGGTGGCTTACATCCAGTGAAAGTAATCAGTATCAAGGAGCTCTAGGCAGCCATGCCATCATATAAGTTTTGGGCAAAGGAAATGGGCATGTCTAGAATTCAGCCCTGTGTCTTATACAAAACTTGAGAAATATGTGTGGCATAATATTTGTGAGTGGCTGCCCTGGAGGAAGGGAAACAGTAGAATGGGGCTGGATGATATGGTAACTGTTATCAAATATCTTTGAAGGGCTGTGTTGTGAAAAATGAATTGGCTTAGTTTCCTTGGCTTCACAGAGCAGAAGCCGGAACTGGTCCAGGATGGGAGGTACAGAGGCAAATTTGGTGTTCCTCTATAGAAATGAGAACTTAGCATCCTACCTGACAATACCATACTGCTACTTTTGGAAGTAACCAGTTATTTATCACTAGAGATATTCATAAGAAGAAAGGAAAAAACAGGTTAAGAATGTGCCTGGAACTAAACTAGATGGTCTTTAAGGTCCCTGCCAGCTCTTCTGTTCTGCATTAGGCCTGACATCCTGTGTTCTAAGGTCCCTCCCAGTTCTGATATTCTGTGTTCTAAGGTCCTTCCTAGTCCTGATTCTAAGGGCCCTTCCAACTGACTCTCTTTTGAGAGGAAGCTTGGTATAAGCTTGGACTTGGAATTAGGGAAATTTAAACTCAAATCTGACCTTAGATACTTACTAACTTGGTAAGCCTGAGCTAGTCATCTTACCTCTCTTTACCTTAATTTCCTCAGCTGTAAAGTGAGGAGGTTGATATCCCTTCCAGTTCTAAATCTATGACCCTGGGATCTCTCCTGTCTCTTCTAGGATCACCCTTCTGGTTCTAATATTTGATGTTTCCAGACCAAATCTGCTTCTCATACTTTATCCCCTAAGATGTCTTTTGATCCCCAAATATGAAGACTAATAGAAGAAGAGGAACGTAGTTAGTTCTCCTCATTTAAACATCTACAAGTCCCAAGAGAGGCTTGGGGGAAGAAGACACTTATTTCCTTCTATAATTATCCAAGCTCTCTCCACTCCTCCCTGCTCCCCAACAAGTAAAGTGAAAACTTGAAAAGACCTTACCGCATTCCTTAACCCTTTGAGGTCTGGGGTCTTCAGCATGAGGGCATCAAACACTTCCTCTGTCTCCCTCCGGACATATAACAAGACTGCAAAGGGCAGGACATAACTTTTAGTTAATATAAGAGGGAAGAATGAGGTCAATAGAATCTCAGATGGGAGGGGGATCAATCATACGATTAGTGGATTTAGGGCTAGAATAGACCTAGTTTACCTAGTTCCCCCTAGCTCCTTCATTTTATAGAGGATCAAGATTCTGGGAGAATAATGAACCTTCCAGGGTCAAATAGATTATAAATACTAAAATTAGGATTAGAATCCATCTTCTGATTGCAAATTCAATACTTTCCCCTACTATATCATGAAATCTTGAGTCACCTAAACTTTTTAAAGGGGCCCAGAATGAAGAGAAGTAGGCACAACTCTCATTGTCTGTCCAAACTCTGAAGAATGTTCATCCACTGGAGATAGAAGTGCCCTCATGGCTAGGGACATGACACATTTCTTAGAAGACTGAAAGATATTGCAAAAGGAATATTGGTCTTGGAGATCAAAGATCTGGGTTAAGATTGAGTTTGTTACCTACTAATAATGTGACTATGGCAAATTATTTCTTTCTGAGCCTCAGTTTCATCTCTAAAATGGGAATAACATTGTTTGTGCCCCCTTTCTCAAATACATTCATGTTCATAAAACTTTGTTAAGCGTTCCATCCCTAATATCAGATTTAGTCTCTCCTTGAGGGATTCCAGGAGCTGTCCCATTCTGACTTTCTTAGAGAGAGGGGCACAGATCAACATGGTGTGTTGGAAAGAACATGGGGATTGGAATCAGAAAACTCTGTAATCCTGCACAAATAAGCATTTAAGTTTTCTCCTCTGTAAAATGAGGGAACTGGACTAAGGGTACTCAGAGATCTCTTTCCAGATCTGATCTGTTCTCTGATCCTATTAGATGGTGTCTGGGGCGGGTAGGAGGTGAGGGTGGGCTGGAGGAACAGTCACTTACCTCTCTGGAGATCATCTTCCTTGGCTTGCTTGGGAGGTAGAAGGTCAAAGTCATCAGAGAAGGGTGAACAGGTTCGTTTCAGAGGCAGCCTGAGGGGACAGAATGGCATACGGTTCCAGGTCAAGAGAGCAACAAAGAAAGAATGTCCTAGCCAGAGAAACTGTGAAAAGATGCCATCTTCTCATTGGGAGGCTTTCTGGTGGATCAGACAAAGAGCAGGACTGGTCTTGGTCTGTGATGATTGCAGTAGTACATGAAGTTGGGGACCCTCCAGACAGTGCTATTGGATTTAGATTTAAAAACCAATGTTCTGGGTACTAAGGAAATTAGAAATCCCTGGAATGTGACCTGGAATGTGAGGTTAGAGGTAAGCAAGGAAAAGGGGATTCTCTTAACTTTTGTTTTGCCCTTTATCTCTTCTTGGGAAACCTATGGACCCTTTCTAGGAATAATATATTTAAATACATAAAATTACAAAGGAAAAATTATTTTGAAATATTGCCAATGAAATATTAAAATCTTCTCACAGACCCCAGACTAAGAAACCCCAATGGAGATTCTATACTTCTCAAAGAAATATCCAATAAAGGAAAAGGCCTCAGTAGTGGTTCAGTACATCATTCTCTGATGTCCATATCCTATAAGGTATATTGCAAATATTTATGTTTGCATGTTTCCTGCCTCTTTAATATAAGTTCCATAAGGACAGATAGACGAGGTCTTATTAAATTAGCACAGTGTCCTTCAGATGTACATTCATTTAATAAAAACCTTTATACATAGTACTAAAGAAATCTTTCTCTAGTGAAGAAATGAATGCGATAATAAATGAATGACAGCTTTTTGTACATAATAGCCCTCAGAAAGAATGGAGCGATGGGGAAGGGAATCCTATTCCCTTCCCATCACCAAGTTGTCTCACAAAGCCGCCAGCCAATCTCCCCATCTGCCAGGCCATCTTTGAGACTTGCTATTTTGTTTGTTTTTACAAGAGGTTGTCTCGCCAGAGATTAGTTGAGTTTTCACATAAAACGAGTCCAATAAAAACTGGGGGAGTTTCAATGAGAAAAGAAAATCTGGTCCTCAGCTCTGTGGTTGAGGCCCACACCCTCCAGTCATCAGGCCTCCCTTATGGGGCTGTTTTGAGGAAAGGCATGGTCAGCCTTAAAGGGACATTGGGCTATATCTGCTCACAGTAGGTGTTTAATACATACATATCCATCATGGTTATAACAATGATCAGCATTCTTTCTCTTTCCCCTCCACTGATACAGATTGCTTCCCCTTTGGGCCTTAGCAAGGTCAGGGTTGGGGGAGGGGGCATCTTCAAATGTTGTTAGCACAGTGTCTGGGACATAGTGTGGATTTAATAAATACTCGAATGAATGAATTCCCATGGCAAAGAAAAAAAAACCATCTCTTGTTGGCCAAGTGTCAAATGATGAGCTCCCATGTAATTATGGAGGTTGGGTCCTGAATGACAAATTCAAAAGCACATTCCTGGTGTGTGGGCTCTGCTGGGGCTGGCATAGCCTTCCAGAACTTAGGATCACCTTCATGCTACAATAAGGCCTCAGAAGAGAGCACCAGGACTGCCATATCACCACTGGGCTCAGTATAGCACACAGTAGATGATCCATAAATGCTCTTTCATTTATTTCATTTCATTTATTCATGAGGAATTATTAATAGTAGGATCACTAGTATCACTGTTCACTCCATGTCTGAGTCCCTTCTTTGGGAAGAATGATCTCCAGGTACTGGCTTATATATGGGAGAACTCAGTGCAGGAGGAGGCATAAAAAGAGGGAGCAGGCTAGGGAGGAGTGACTGGAAGGGGAAGCAGATGGGGGAGGATTAGGAAAGAAATAATAAGAATTGGGTTTTTCATACCTGTTTGTGCCATTGTGGATAGTAGGAGAACTAGCCTAAAAATGCAAAAAGAAAGATGTGTTTTATCACACCAGTGAAGGATTTCTACTTGGGGAACAGTTAGAACACTGGGCTTGGATTCAGGTCATACCAGTCTCTGACACTTGCTAAAAAAATGACTCTGTGCTCTGGAACCTCAGTAGATCTCTAAGACTTAGTGACTCGCTGCTCTAGAACGTTACCCACAAGCAAGAGATCTCTAGTGAGGAGGAAATCACCTACTCCCAAGGTAATCTCTCTCACTTTGGGATATCACTAGTGTTTCTCTACCTAAAGCCTACACTTGTCTCTCTGAAACTCTTCCCCATGACTCCTACTTCTGTCCTGCAATGAGACTTTAGATGCTCATAGATTGCTATCATCCATACCCTCAGCCCATCCAAATCTTTTCTCTGCCAGGCTAACCAATCCCAGTTCCTGGACATTCTCCTCTGAATATGCTTGTTGGTCAATATATATATAGTTGGATGAGGAATCTGATCTGATTACAACAGAGGACAGCAGACATCTTTATTCTGGACATTTTTTCTGAAGCAGTCTGGACTTGGAGTCAGGAAGACTCGCATTCAAACTCAGTCTCAGACATTTATTGACTTTGTGACAATGGACGAATCATAATTTCTCAACCTCAGTTTCCTCATCTATAAAATGAGGATAGAAAACAATCTGCTTCAGAGGCTGATGTGATAAATGAGATAAAGTATGTACACTATTTTGCAAACTTTAGAGCACTATAGAAAATCTAGCTATTAATGAGTTTGTTAGTATTATTCATTATAATGTAGCTGATGTTTTCTCTATTGTTGACTCACATTGACTCTATGATCCAGAAAAACCCTCAGATCTTTCCCCCAAACTCTAACTTTGCCTTTCCCTCAACCCATCATTCTATGCTTGTGAGCATATGACAGTACAGCGGTAATTTTGAGACCCTGCAAGGTCTGATAACTTCAGTTTGCTCTGAATAGACCATTCCTTGAACCTACATCTTAAACTTGGCTAGACATTTCATAAACATATGTTGTAAGTTACATATGGAGCTGTCTGAACCCATAACCTCCCTGATAGGGCTGAGTCAGGAGGCTTCCTGGGACCTTGCCAACATGTCACCACACGCTGCCACTACGGCCTCAGGGAGATTGATTGTGTCATTCCACCGACATCCCATATAGCACGTCTCCTCATTCCATGGAAGCCTCTCTATCCTGATTTCTCCATACTTAGATATGAGCTTTCTGGAGAAATATTTATTCCTGATCACCAGGAGCTTCTAATTTCCTTAGGCTTGTCTTTTAATTTAGATCTTGTTTCTGTCCTCAAAGGGAGGACTAGCCCTAGGGACTGCCTTCATTACTAGCATATTTAGGCACCTGCATGTAGGGAATATAATACAGAAAGAAAGGGAATAGGCCAATAATCATAATCATAATAACTCTAAAGGCTGCAAAGCACTTTACCTAGGTGTTTGCATTATTACATTATTATTCCCATTTGTTTTTAAATCATTTTTTCAGTCATGTGGGACTCTTTGTGACCCCAACTGGGGTTTTTTTTTTTGGCAAGATACTAGAGTGATTTGCCATTTCCTTCTCCAGCTCCTTTTACAGATGAGGAAACTGAGGTAAACAAGGTTAAGTGACTTGCCCAGGGTTACACAATTAGGATGTGTCTAAGGCTGGATTGAACTCAGAAATGTGTCTTTCTGGATCTAGGTCTCAGGCTCTGAGTTGCTTGGATTCACTTTCTGACCCTTACCACGCCATTCCTTTGCAAGTTGGAGAAGTGGATGTTGGGGATGAAGAGAACAGGTTGGCTTTCCAGGTCAGACTCTGGCCGAAGGTAGGTGGTCTCATTGCCTCGGAAACTGGAGAGTAGGCAGCCCTTGAGGCCTGTTGAGGAGGAATCAATTCAAGACTGAGAAGTTGGCTCCAATAGCCAGCAGAGACTGGTAGAGAGTCCTGAACCAGACAAGGGCTCAACTCACTTCTAATTCCAGCTCCTGTATGAATTAGTCCATTGTGTAACCCTGGATAAATTATTTCTCTTTTCTGGACCTCAATTTTTTTTTTTTTGTCAAATGAGATTCTAGGTTCTAGAACTAATATTCTATGTTCTAAGACCTTTCCATTTCTGACTTTCTGTGTTCTAAATTACCTTTCAGGTCTGACTAATGTCAAATGATTTGCCCAGGATCAGTCAGATAGTAGGTATCTGAGACTAGATTTGAACTCGGGTATTTCTGACCTCACAACCAGAGCTCTGTACACTGTGCACCTAGCTGTCCAATATTTTTCAAATTCACCTGCTAATCTGCTATGTTATAAGGTCCCTTTCAGGGTGTTTTTTTTTTTAATATTTTATGGTTCCATGTTTCTATACTCTCCACCCTGGGAGATTCTCCTGGGGACATGGAGGCTTTCAGTAAGAGAAGACAAGAAGCCCCTGTTCCCATCTAGGCTCTCAACTCTGATACCTGCCCTGCCCTGTCCCCCCAAAGGCCATCTGTGAACTCCCAGCACCGGTTGTACATGGGGAGGAGGCACCAGCTGTTCTTTCCCTCAGGCAACAATCATACTGACCATTACTGCTAGAGTCTGGGCACTTGGCTTTCCTCCGAAACTGTTTGCGCTCATCATCCCGCATTTTCCTTTCTGCACCCTGTGTGGGGAAATCGGAGTCACCAAATTACCTTAGGCAAAGGGCTGTTTGCTTTCATAACTGCTATTTTGCATCTTACAATATGTGTAAACCACCATGTCATGTTTTCCTTTCAAAGCAAGACCAGGAAATGATGACAGCTCAACCCAACCCAACCCTGATGATAGGATTCTTGTTGGAGCCACAGTAGGGACTTCTACTGAAATCTCCAGCTGCCCCACCTTTGGCTCAACTTTCAGGGCAGAATGGCTAGTGGGGCAAAGAGCACGTCCCCTAGGACAAGAAGCTGGTAGGGATGCTGAAGGGTTAGAAGGGGACAAAGCCTTGGGAACAGCAGGTCGGCAAGGTCTTATGGAGAACCTTTTGTCAGAGCAGACTATGATAAAGGCTGTAGAAAAGAGACAAGGTTAAGACTTGGTCAAAGAGATTGCCTTTAAATGGGGAGATAAGACATATGTGCACATCCACATCCACATAGAAGTAACATAGTGTAGTAGAAAGATGTATAGATAGGAAGTCAGAAGACCTAGGTTCCAGGTGCTTATTTTCTATATTATTATCAATCTAGATTATTATTTCTTAGCCTGCCTCAGCCTAAGTTGTACTCCCTGGGGGAAGACAGGGACTGGGGAGTCTGAGAGGGAACATTCCAATTTGCCCAGCAATAAGGGGAATCACAGGGAGGTGGGGGGAGGTGTCTGTGCCCAGACCATTCTGAGCGCCCATTACCTTATCACAGAATATCTTGATCTGGCAGACAGCCCGATGCACCAGGCGGTCTGTCCCTGTACCACAATCATAGGTGTCTATCTGGAGATTTAGTGGGACGCCCTTTACCCCCTTCTGGGTGGAGAAGTCTGTGCTCAGGCAGTTGACTCCAATGAACACCTGGGGGGAGAATGGGGAGGTGATGAGATGAGTGGTCTTCCCAAGGCTGAGGCATTTTAGATTTTGCACCTGACTTCAAAGTAGGCCCTAGGGACCCAGAGGCCCAGGTTTTTAAAAGGATTGCCATTAAAAACAGCATAGAATTATGGGAAAAGTCTTGGACCAGGGTAGCTGGGTAGTGAAGTGGGTAGAGCACCGGCCCTGGAGTCAGGACCTGAGTTCAAATATGACCTCAGACACTTAATAATTACCTAGCTGTGTGACCTTGGACAAGTCACTTAACCCCACTGCCTTGTAAAAATCAAATAAAAAAAAATCCTAGATCAGAAATCAGGAGATCTGGATCATTGTTCTGACCCTGTCACTAATTTAATGTGTGATCTTGGATAAGCCTCAGGATCCTCTTCAGCAAGGTGACCTCTGAGGTCCCTTCTAGCTAAAACATCATGCTTTCCAACACAATCCAACATGTTTTTAGTTAAGAGAAAGTCAAAAATAACACCATTCATTTCTATAACCTTTTAAGATTGACAAAGCACTTTGCTCACACCAACCCTGGTCGAAGGGCTGTGTAGGTATTACTAACCAAGGCACTTTGTTCTCTGAGTTTTAGTTTACTGATCTGTAAAAATGAGAGATTTGGGCATTGATTGGTCTTTGAAGTAAGTCAGCTTTCAATCCAACTGGTGTACCTCCTATCATTATCATTATTATTAAATAATAGTTATAAAGCAGTATGATGTGATAGATGGGTAGCTAGTTTTAGACATAGTTCATGTCCTTCCTCTGACACAGACTAGTTGCTTGACCCTGGATAAGTCAATTAATCTTTCAAAACCAGTCACCAGGCATGATCTATGATTATAAATAGCAGATGATTTGCATTAAAGGAACAGATTTTCCCCCACCATTGAAATCATAAATCCAGACCGCCTCTTCATGATAACCAGTGGAGGGCCTTCATTCACACGAGTTTGATCCTCCTCACTCTTGCTTCCTAAGCAGCCCTGGCACCTGTTTCAGGCCCCTTTCTCCTGCCTGGTGCATCCCCCCTCCCCAACTTGTTGTTTTCTCCCAATTCTCTTCATCAACCTCAGGCCACCTGGTGCCTCTTGTCTTGGATAACTATTCTCTTGCTGGTGGCCTTGGGGGTCAACATGCCGAGCATACCTTCTCCTCAGACAGCTCGGGACGAAAAGATGTGTGTTAAAATCTCTGGCTTGTAAAAGACCCAGGTCCCCTCAGGGCCTTCTGAGGTCTGTGAGAAAATCCCAACTGAAACCCACCTTCCCTTCAATCTCTTCCACCCCACTGGGAGCCAAGAGACAAGACAGATGAGGGCTGTTCTACATCTGTAAGGAGAGAGAAAGGCAGGGGAGGCAGAGACTCCCTACATGGCCATTCGTTTAAACAAGAATCGCCCCTCTCCTCTACAGAATACCTTATAGCCCTCCTCCCCAACCCTCCCCCAACCTTCTCATTAATTATCTAACTTAATCATTTCTATGGCATTTCAAAGTTACATAGCAACTTCACACCACATTCCAGCAAGTAGAATGAGATAGCACATAGTCACTCAGTAAGTGACAAGAGCCACCTCTGTTAGAATTCAGAGACAACATGGTACTGGAAATGCAGGATTCAGAGTGGGTGTGGAGGAGACCTGGGTTCAAATCCTACCTTTTCAATTTACTATCCATTTATTTATTTTACTATCCATTTATTACTTAGACAAGTCAGCCTCTCTGAACCTTAGCTTCCTTACTTATGAGATGAGGGAGCTGCATTAGATGATACCTGAAGTTCCTTCTACTTCTAAATCTACAGTTAAGCAGCTAGGCATTGTGTTAGAAAGGAAAGATCCCTGGATTTGGAATGAGTGGTTTTGGGTTTGAATCCCTACTTTACCTGTATAACTGGACAAGTCACTGAAAGTCTCTTGCTCTGTTTCCATGATCATAGAGCTAATACTAATGAGAGCCAATATTAACATAAAGTTTTAAGTATAGAAAAAGTCTTTTATATCTATCATCTCACCTGATCCTTATGACAAAGTGGTGAAATTAGTGCCATTATTATCTCCATTTTAGATGAGAAAACTGAGAGAAAACTGAGGCTGAGAGATAATTATCACCAGAATTACACTATTGGGAAGTTTCAAAAGAAAGGCAAGATGTGAAAATTTGGAGGCAACTTCCCTCCAAATGTTCATGTGGACTATTTGTGTCTGAGCTGTGGGAGAACCTTCAGAGCTCTTACTGGTTGATTAACTAGTATCAGATACAAGGAACACTTGCCCTGACATACTCAAATCCTTTTAGTCCTCTTTGAGCATGAAAGACCACAACCAATGAGCTAGAAAGTACCTAAGGAAGGATTTGAACTCAGATCTCCTTGATTCTAAGATCAGTACTCTAACCCCTAGGACAGAGTCAAGTATTAGTACTAAAGGGACAATGGGGTAGAGCGGGAAGAACACTGGATGTGAAATCTGATGAAGAATCCCTATTCTGATGCTACCCAAGTGATTATGGCTAAGTTATTTTTCTTCTCTGTAAGATAAGCTTTCTTATCTGTAAGATGGAGGTTAACACTAAAGGCCCTTCTGAAAACTCATGGACATTAACCCATGACACACTAATCTTCAAAGTCCTGGACTTTCTGCATTTTATCTCCCATAGCAGAAATCATGCACCCCTGCTTTCTCTAGTGTGTCCTAAAAAATCTCATGTCATTTTAAAAAAAAGTGTGCAACTTTCACACATTTTGGAAGTTGGTTCCTATAAGGGAACTGGAGAAAGATGACTCCTATATATTTCTAGATTACAGTGAGAACTGCAACTTGATTAGGGCAGAAATTCTCCCAGGGTTAAACATTGCCCTTCCAAGCAATAACCCATAGAAGATTTCAGTCCTAGTCTCAACTCTACTCCATCTAGCCATGTGGCCTTAAATATATTATTCCTCTCATCTTGGCCCTTGCTGTCCTGGATTTCCATAAAATGAAGGGTCTGAATTAACTAGTTTCTGAAGTCTTTTCTGCCTCGTATTCTAATGTTCTGGAGACCTTTTTAATTTTGACATTCTAGGTTCTGAAATTCCTTCTAAGCTGTAACTTCTGTGTTCCCTCCATCTCTAACATTCCACAATCTAGTATCCTATGATCTAAAGTCCCTTTTAATCCTCATATTTTTTTGTTCTAATATCCCATGCTTTAGCTTTCTGTTCTGATACTTCTAGTCTATGTTCTAACATTCTTTATTTGACATTCTTTATTTTATTCTGATTGACCCAATGCTCAACCATGAACTTCCAGTGATAATATTCTGTTTTCTCTATGGTTTGCTACTCCTCACTCTTCAATGCTATTGACAAGTACTGACCTTGGCTTCTTCATTCACATTCCACACGAAAGACAGGGCATTATAAGCCACTTCCTCAATGTGCTGGACAGTATTGAAGTTTTCTTTGCAATCAGCTGAAAATGAGATGAAGCCAGGTTAGAGATGACTCATGGGGTGGAGCCTTTAAAACTAGGGCTTCCCATGACCTTGGCCCCAGGCCCTTCTTGGTCTTTGAGGCAATCTTGCTTACTAAATACAAAAGATAAAGATAGGCAAATTGAAGCCCAGTCAGAACTGAAAAGCCCTGAAGAACCTAACTCTCCAATTGTTTTGTAAGGAGAAGCTATTTTTCATTTTTCCATTTTTGATATTGTGTGTGTATGTGTGTGTGTGTGTGTGTGTGTGTGTGTGTGTGTGTCTGTACATGTATAAGTAAACACAGTAAAAATCCAGGAGGAACAGAGTAGAGAAGGAGGCCCCAGATCCTTTTTCCTTCCCAGATTCACAGCAAACCATTGAGAAGGAGTAGTGCCTGGCTTTGAGTGAGAATATACCTCAGAAGAAAAATGGCCCAAGTATGTGGAGATGTGAATTTCTGACTTAGGAATGTTCAATTCCTTCCTCTTTGAAATGAAGCTGATTGAGATGATATCTAGGTCCTTTCTGGTCTAAATCCTTAATGGAATGACCAAATGGAAAGTAGTCTTCAAAGTCAGAATACTCAGGTTCCAATCTTGCTTCTGATACTAGATATATGATTAGAGGCAAGACATATGATCTGAGCCTCAGTTTCTTCATCTGTAAAATGAGGATAATATATCTGAGACTATTATTTCACAGAGCTTTTGTTAGTCTAGAATGTGATGAAAATGTGCTTTGCAATTTTAAATTTCTGTATAGATGTCAGTTACCATTATTATGATAAGTACTATGTTAATGTGGTATTAATTCAGAAAATCCTCAATAAACTAAAAAAAACACCTTAGAGGTCACCTAATTCAACCCCTTCAATTATCAGGTATGGAAACTGAGGCATAAAGAGATGAAATAATGACTCATGCCAAAATACTTAAATTAGTCTCCTAATTTGAACTTTGCCGTAATCCTAGTAAGTATATTGCACACACATTTTCTTGATTTTCTAGGTCTGGTAGAATTTCCTGGAGCTTAGGGTTCCTTTGGCATAACCTTGGCCACAGTAACAGTTTATTTTCTGAGGACTAACCTAGCTCAATAGAGATAGACATATCCCCAAGAGGCAAGGTACCTAGTAATGTTTTCTTTTGTCCTTAACAACCCAAAAAACAAAGCTAAAGAGCTGGGAAGGACCTTGGAAGTCACCTAGTCTAACCTCTTCATTTAATAGATGAAGGAACTCAGGTCCAGAGAGATTGAATAAGGAGTAGGGTTAGAATTTGAAACTAATCTTTTCTCTCCAAATCTCATGCTTACCCTCATTTTATCATCCAATATTCTTATTTTTAACACTGTGTTCCAAGGCCCCTTCCAGCTCTTGCATTCTATATTCTAAAGTCCCCCTCACTCTTCATATTCCATGTTTTATGTTCTAAGGGCCCTCCCAAATCTGATAGCTTATACCCTAAAGTCTCTCCTACTTTTAGATTCTATGACCTAAATATCAATTCCTACTCGAACCAAATGATGTCATTTCTCTAGGTCCTTCTTAGGCTATTGCCACTTCCTCTCTGACACCAACTTTTTCCTTTATCCTTCAAGTGACCTCAAAGCAGATCTGGTTTTGAGACCTTCAGCCTGGTTCCCATTTTAGCTATATAAACTTGAACAAATGTCCTTCCTTCTCTGGGTTTGTTTCATCATCTGCAAAAAAAAGGCAGATGTAGTCACTGGGTCATAGTTGGTAAATGGTTGAGTCTTGGAGCTAGTAAGTAGCAGGGCAGGACCAAAACCAAGTTTCTCAACCTCTAAAGCCAATATCTTTTCCACTGGTCCACACTGCCTTCAAAGGAACCTGCCTTAAAAGAGCTATCTCAATTGGAAACAACCCACCACATCTCCTGACTCCTTTTCCTTGCCTTTTACCCCCTGGACCTCTAGCAATGGGCCCAACCTGGGGATAGGCCAGGGTGTTTCCACTGTGGTGTTTGTATGTAGGGGAGGAATTGATTACTCACCCACATCAATGACCCGTTGCTTTGCTGTGGGCTGGCGGGAGTGCCAATGCTTCCAGAACCGCAGCTGTTCCATGGGGATCTTCTCATTGTCAAACACCACCATGATCATGCTCTGCAAAGTAGCCCTTGTCAGTACTGAGGGGCCAGACCTCAAACAGCCTATCCCATCGCTGGGTTTCCTCACCAGCCACCAATTGGCATGAGATCAAAGGGTTAAGGTTATTGGAATTTTGAGGTTCATTCTAGTTCTTTGTTTAGGCATGCCTAAGCCAGAAGACCAAAGCCCATGACCTAAATCACTTTGTGCTCAGTTTCTCTGTATGCTTTTAGACAGGTTGTAGAATCAGAGAAACTTTGGGAGAGTTATCCAAACTAACTTGTACCTGAACAGGATTACATTTCTGAGTCTTTATGTTGGAAACTTCTTCAGAATTTTGATGACAAATTCCAACCTTACTATATAACTGCATTATTTGTTCTGCTTTGACTAATCAGTCCTGTTTCATTCCCATGATACCCAACGGGGGCCCACTGACCTTCACTTTGTTGGAAGACAAGTGCAGGCATCTGCCTCCTCCTGGAGTCCTCAGGGTAACTGGGTAGAACTGTCCTTTATTGAGATAGGCCATAGGTGACTCCCCAGATTTGATGTGGATGGCTTTGGGAGAACCCAGGGTATATTCAAAGTCACTTTGGAGAGAATAAAGAAAGAGAGTCATGAGGCTTAAGACCAAAGGGATTTCAATATCTACCTAAAGGTGTGGGCAGGATCTATTCCTCATTCCCTCTTGTGTACTCTAGTAGGGTGATGAGGGTGGGGGTGAGGAAGAGGTCTGAACTTTAGGATAGCTTGCCTTGGGCTCTGTAGACTCTGAGCAGAGAGAGGTCCTCTAATCATGGAATGGACTGAAAAGGCTATTGTGGATTTCAGAATATGTCTGGACAAATTGTCCAGTTTTATGTAGAAATCTCAAAAGATTTCAGGTCTAATAAGATTGGGGTGCTATTCCTAGCTCTGCCAGTTATGTGCCATGTGACCTTGCAAAGTTACTTTGATTTTCTGGATGCCCTGTTTGCTCATTCATTAAATGAGAAATACATCTAGATGGCATATCTAAGAACCATCCCTTCTAATTTTAGCATTCAGTATTCTAAGATTTCTCCCAGATCTGACATTTTGTGTTCTAAGGGCCTTCCAGCTTCAACATTCCATGTTCTAAGCTCCCACTGAGTTGGCATTCCCAGTTCTAAGGCCCTTATGGCTCTGGCATATTGTACTCTAAGGGCTCTTTCAGCTTTGACATTCTTTGTTCTAAGGTCTCTTCTTGCTCTGATATTCTCCATTCCAAGGTTTGACATTCTACATTCCGATATTTTCCCCACTTTTAATGTTTTCTATTCTCTGACTATAAGGAAAGGTAGAACAGTGGAAGAAATCGAAGGGTTTGGTTAACATTAATGGGGGGAAGGGTTAATGGATTTGGGGGAATATCTTGCTTATGACCTTGAACATCTCTCATTCAACCACCCTACCAGCTAAGGGCTCCATACCTACCTAAGCCCCAGGGTTAAACTTGCTTCTGTTACCTCTTTGTGCTGGTGTACTCCTCCGGACATTGGGACTCTGAGGGGCTTTTCAAGATATCAGGGAAGATCAGTGACTGGAGGGAGATACAATTAGAGGGTGGGCATCATGAGTGACTGGTTTCAAAGATGATTTTCTGTGGATTCCCTCCAACATCACCTCTACCCCCTGGTTTTCCTCACAGCATGGATCCCCCTTGCCATATTGTCTGAGCCACTAATAAAGATGGTCAAGCAACTGCATCATTTGAGAAGTCAAGGTATGAGGCAAAAGGGCCATAAGTCCAGGTCCCATGCCAGGAGAGTATCCCTGAATCAATTCAGAGGCCTAAGTTTGAGACTATCTAACTCCTTGTATAACTTTAAATAAGGAGGCATAATTTTACAATAAAAAATTAAGCAAAAAAACCAAAGCAAGTGATTTGGAATCAGAGGACCTGGGTTCAAATATTGACTTTGTAACTTGCTACTTGTATGACTTTGAGGAAATCTCTCTGTCTCAATTTCCTCACATGTGAAATGAGGGAATTGCATTAGGTGATTTATCAGGTTCCTTCCTACTCCAAATGTTTCATTCCTTCCCATCTCTGAACCCTAGTTTTCCCATATTTGAAATGGAAACAAACATCTTTAAATTCCCAAAATTTCAAGGAAAGTGTATTTTAAATCTTATGAGTCTCCAGAAATGGGGGCTGTAATTATTTTTAATAATGGTTTTGCTGCTCTGGCCATTCCCTCTTCACTCCCATCTAATTAAATAGCTACCACATCCCTCTCTGAGGAGACAGCATCACATGAACCAGAAAACTCCATTACAGAGACAAGGATGTTATCTCCATCCTTTATCACCAATTTCCCTTCTAGCCCTGACATTGTGGTATTCTGGCTTTGTCTTATCACCTTGTCTTGGGGACCCACAGCTTACCTCTTGTCCATCATCTTTGAAAGTGCTATCAGGCTGCCAGCGCTGGGGCCCATGGATAGTCTCAAACAGATTGTTGAGGCTGCTGTCATACATGTCTCCAGTAGGGAGCAGGTAGCTGCCATCTGCAGAGCTTTCCTCCAGCTTACTGGGGCCAGGAGGGAGGAGTGCTGGTTTGGTTGAGGCCGATCCAGTCCCCTCCAAGTTCATCAGATTGTTCTTCTTGGTTAGGTCAGGGTACTCCTGTGGCCCTGAGACATTTTCAGTCAAGAACTTCATGAGATGGGTGGGACTTTCCAGAGGTGGGAAGTCTACTTCATATTCCATTCCATGGTGGTACCTAGAAGAAGGACTTGGTTGCTGACTTGGAAGATGACTTCTTCTGGAGGTACTCTGCTACATTTCCATCCATCCATCCATACATCCATGCATCCATCCATCCATTCATTCAACAACTATCTATTGTACCATCAATCAAGGTACTGGGTTAACAAGTATTTATTAAGCTACTGCTAGGTGTCTGACCAATTGTCCTATGCATAATTGGGGATAGAAAGACAAAAGAGAAATGGGTCTTGGTATAGGAAGGGCATTCTTATAGGGCCTGGCTGATGATGAATGGAGTTCTTTGGGAACATCCCTCAGGAAGCTAGAGGATCACAGGTAAAGTAATGCTTCTGCTTACATCTCTGACTTGAAATCAGTGAGGCAGGTTTTGGTCCCAGATGCCAGGATAGAAACAGATGTTGGTTAGATAGATGAAAGTCAAGAACTAGTGGGCCAGGGAGAAATATAGAGACAAAAAGAGTCATGGAACAAAGAGTCGATGGAGGTGGAAGTGAAGTCCTTTCTCCCCAACCTGGAATCCTTTCCTAACTCCTCTCCACTTTTTAGAATTCCCCACTTCCTTCAAAGCTTAGCTTGGATGTCAACCCCTAAAAGGACCCTTCCCAATTAATCCCCAGGTAATTGCTGGGAAGAAGGTGAAAAGATGGGAAAAGAAGTGAAATGGAAAAGCCATAAGACTGGAAGCTGGAAGGAATTTGACTAATTAGTCTAACCTCCTCCTTTTACAGATGGGGAAACTGAGGCCCAGTGATTTCCTTATACCATCAAGGTATAAGGAACAGATCTGGGATTTGAACCCAGCTTCCCTGATTCCAGATTTCATTGCTCATTTGCAAGACAGAGGAGTGAGAAGGGGGGCAGGCAGCGAATTGGCATCTTACCTCTTTCCTAGGTCACTTCTTGCAACTGTGCTTGAGGAGAGGATCCGTTTCTCCTTTGGACCCTGATGAAGAAAGAAGATATTATTGAACTTTTGAAATATTTTAGATTTTTGGGAAGGGTACTAGCTGAAACTCACATCTCACCCTCACCCATTTTTGGCAGGGCTAAATATTACATGAGAATCTTTTCCAGAATGAAACATTCTGTTCTACCCCTCAACACAGACACTCAACCCAAGGCAAAGAAGAAGTTCATATCTCTGCAGCATCAATAAATTTCCTGATCTAGAAATGGCTGAGACTGAAGACATATGCTGAGGAATCATGGTAATATGTATGTGTAACGGGAAGAAAGAGCTTGGGAGGAGCCTTGGAAATGGTGGGGGGTGGTATTGGAGAAGAGGAGCAGTCATAGCTGACAATGGTTTCAGGCCCTTCTCAGCATTTCCATAATGGACTCTGACAATCAAGTGCCTTACCATGTAGTAGTCATAGAGAAAACTTAGGGCAGCCACACTATCTTCATCCCCATTGACCCTCATCATGGCCTTGGTAGCAGCAGTCAAAGGATTCTCCAGATATGTCTTCCAAGCTTCATCCTCATTGGTATAAGAGAACTTCTGGAAGTTGACTGTGTCATTTTTGAGCACCCGGACAGACCTGAAACTGGAGATGAAACAAGAAGGTCATGCTTAGTCTACCCTGAAAGCTCATGCTTCGGATTGTCAGCAAAGGGGTGCTGGAGCCAACTCTGACTAACCAGCAAGACTTATTGCTGAATTTTCATTGTGAGTGCTTATATCTCAGAAATCAGGACATCCTAGAAATCAGGACTTGATTTATTGTTTGTTGATTTCCAACTTTAAGAAAATGGTGGAGAAAATTTAAATGATACAGATTAAACCTAAACATATATAATTTTTTTTTGGAGGGGAATCATGTGGTTAATCATTGGCCAGCACAATCCTGGTGCTGTATGAAATCAACATCCCAGCTAGCAAATGTCCTGATATGCAGCCTGGCATAGTAGATTAGTCCTGACTCCAACTTGCATGGCCTGTGTCATCCTGGACAAATAATTTAATCTTCTGAGCCTCAGTTTCCTTGTCGATCTAAAAATGTAAAAATGTATCATCCTTTTGGGCAGACACTTTCATTTTTTGCCCTTCTCTCCCCATTGCTTAGCCCAGGGTCTCAAGAACTATAGGCATTTAATAAACAAATAAGCAAAAAAACAAACAAATAAAATAATATAAATAATAACTTTTATACAGTGCCTACAATATGCTAGGCACTCTACTAAACAATTTTGCAAATATTGCATTTGATCCTCAAAACAACCCTGTGAGAGATAGCTATTGTTAATATCCTCATTTCAGATGAGGAAATTGTGGTTAAATAGAGTGCAAGTTATTTGACCAAAGTCACACAACTTGTGTCTAAGGCCAGATTTGAGCTCAGGTCTTTTGGACTGCAGATCCAGTACCCTATCCACTGAGTCATCTAATTAGAAAAGTCAGGGAATAATTGAAATTGGGGAGAAAGGATAATTTAAACATTCTTTCATTGATCTCCCAGTCTAAAGAGCATCTCCGTCCCAGTGGTCTGAAACACAGGCTTCAGGCTACCTAGTCTATTAATTCCACAAGGACAAAGACAATATCATTCCTCTAGTTTCTCTATAACTAGCACATTGGAGATGCTCAACAGTTACTTGTTCAGTCATCCTTGTTGAATATATTCAGAGAATTTGGTGCATTGGGGGCAGGCTGTCCTCAAGAAGCTTACCCTTTAGTACAGCATGTGTGTGTGAGTGTGCATGGGTGTATGTGTGAAGGAACAACGTATTCACAGATAAGTGAACAAAAATATTTACATATGTATATATGGGGAAGAAATACTAATAATCAGGCCTTGTGGAGGAGAACTTGAGTTGAACTTTAATTGACATTAGGGATTCTAAGAGATAGATGCTAAAAGGAAAACCATTTAAGGGCACATCTTCTGCAAAGGTATGGAGATGGAAAATAGAATAAGAAATATAATAAGAGAAAAGTAAATAGGTCACAGGCTGGAATGTAGAATGTGTGAAGGGAAATTGTAGAATAAATTGTTCAAAGGTCCTTTCTCTTTCTGACATTCTAACCCATGATATCTTCAATGGTAATGATTCCATTCCAAGGAAAGGTCAATGCTTAACCCAGATCTGGGAATGGAACCTCAAGAACAATGCTTGCTGATGAGTTTGGAGAGTCACTTAGATGTCTCCTAGTCAACCTACCAATGAAGAGAGACCAATTCTTAGACTGACTGGATCTAGGGAAGGTGGAGGCATTATCCAAGAGAGGAGGCAACACCCAGGGAGAAGGAAAATAAAATAGAAGAACCTGCTGGGGAGGTGATGCCTGCTAGCTTAGCCCCAGGGAATGGGGTGTTTGAAGCTGAGAGGAAACTGTCACCCAGAAAAGAGAAATGGCAGAAATGTTCCTACTGTTTGGGCGAGGAGGGAGAAGGGATGGTGGTGCCCCAAGTTTCTGCCGCTATAAATCAAACAAACTTGACAGCACAAGAGGGCAAAGGCCAGACCCCTCCCGAGTGCCTTTTGCCATGGAAGAATGACACCTAGAAGTGTTCCCTCCTTGGGATGGAAGGGATGGAAGAGGAGGTCCCAGGCAGTCACTCCAATAGGGAAGACTTCAAACTTTATAAGCTGTACTGGAAATTCAAGAGAAACTGAGGTCACAGAATATTAGCATCAGAAGGAGTCTTTGAAAATAGAATTTTAAAGCTGGAAAGGCTCTTAGAACACAGGATGTCAGAACTGAAGGAAACCTTAGACCATTGGGCACCAAACTAGAAGAGACTTAAGAATGGAGAATTTCACAGCAAAAAGGGACCTTGAGGGGGCAGCTAGGTGGTGTAGTGGATAAAGCACCAGCCGTGGAGTCAGGAGTACCTGGGTTCAAATCCAGTCTCAGACACTTAATAATTACCTAGCTGTGTGGCCTTGGGCAAGTCACTTAACCCCATTTGCCTTGCAAAAACCTAAAAAAAAGGGACCTTGGAGGGGGGGGTACAATATCACCTAGTCCAACTATTACATTTTAAAGTAGAAGAAGAAAATGAAACTCAGAGAAGGGATACAATAATAGAACTAGTTGGGGTTTGAATAAGCCAACTGAAAACTTTACTGTCTATGATGTGACACAGTGCAAAGCACTCTACTACAAGATCCTTGAAACACAAGCCTAGCCCTCAAGGAGTTCAGATAAAAAGACCTTTTGGAAAGATGTCAGAGACACAGACACAGACATAGGCACAGACACAGACACAGATACAGATGGACAGAGATAGAGAGACAGACAGGCATAGAGACACACACACACACACACACACACACACACACACACACACACGAAAAGAGACAGAGAGAACCCACATTTCATTAGCATGTTTAGGAAAGTCTTCTCAGTAGAAACAGTGATTTGAGGACATAAAGTTATCATTAGGCCTGCAGGCAATCTTTAAGGGTTTCATTTCTTTGACTTGGCAAAGGATGAGTCCCAAACCATTAGCTTAACCAGGCTGCTGATGGGATAGTCTAAAGAGAATGGAGGACTATACTTGGAGAGAGATCAAGATGGGGAAGAGTTATAAGCTAGTGGTATGTGTACTCTGACTGACTTAAAACTATGCACAAAGAACCGGAGCACCATGGGAAGCAACTCACTTTCCAGAAGTCTTGGCTGACTGGGAAGAACACTAGAATTGTCTTCAAAATCCCTTCCATGCCACTGATTACACCATGGAAGGAAGCCTTCAACCTCCTCTGGGACTCAGTTTCCTTCTCTATAAAATCAGGGAGTTGGACTAGAAGATCTCTAAAGTTCTTGACCTTATGTTTTAAAGTAGACACACTATGTTTAATTCAATTCAATATTCATTAAACATAACATGCCAGGCACTATGCCATATACACGGAGATCCAAAAAAAAAGACGAAGTCTCTGTTCTCATTAAGTAGTGTTTTAAGGGTTCTCCCAGGTCTGACATAATAATCTAAGTCTCCAGCTATGACATTTTCTGTTCTCTAGTTTTTGTCTTTCTCTGTCTTCTCCATCACTGTCTGTCTGTCTATCTGTCTGGTGTTTGTCCTTCATTTTTTTTTTTTTAGGTTTTTGCTAGGCAATGGGGTTAAGTGGCTTGCCCAAGGCCACACAGCTAGGTAATTATTAAGTGTCTGAGACCGGATTTGAACCCAGGTACTCCTGACTCCAGGGCCGGTGCTCTATCCACTGCATCACCTAGCTACCCTTTGTCCTTCATTCTTGAAGAGGACCATGATATCACAAAGATAATGCCATGACTTGCAAATGAATTGGATTTGAGTGAATGACTCCTCCAGAGTCATTTGGGTCCAATGACCAAGATATGGATCAGTTAAACTGGAGATGGCACCCTTCTATCTGTCTATCTCTGTTCAGATCTCCTGTTAGGGAAATTTCCTTGATTGAATTAGACTAGCACTTCATCTGTAGCTTACAGTCTTGGAAAGATGCCTAGGGAAGTAGGGTTAATTGACTTGTTCAGGGTCACACAGTCAGTTTGGATCAGAGATAAGAGTCAGGTCTTTCTGAACCTGAGGCTGGTCCTAGCCACTACACCATAGTACCTCTAACCATTATAGTAATCATAATAATAGCTGATCATTATATAGCACTTTTACATCCTCATAGCACATTATATTCTTTATTTTATTTGAAACAAGTGTCACCCTGGGAGGTAAATTGCCAGGTTTCATTAGTCCCATTTTACAGATGACTTGAAGGAAATGGAGGCTCAGAAAAGCCCAGAATTACAGTCAGTGTCTGAGGCAGGACTGTAAGCAAGTTTTTCAATGTTGTCATTATTTTAAAAATCATTCTCTAAGTTCTGATGGCTTCCCCTTGTATCAGTTCATATAAGTCTTCCAACCTAGCTCTTCCAAGATCAAGGTCATTTGCTTTTGCTGAGTTGTAGTCTGTCTATAAAGGTTGACAAAGGACTGAATCAGGACCCTTTGGTGCCTCTTTCCTCTTTCTAGGACCTCATTAGTCTTTCTGCATTAGAGTATAAGTTCTTGGAGGACAAGGGATAGCTTGCGTTTTTTTGGGGGGGGGGGAGTTGTCTCTCCAATGCTTCACCTGGTACTTGGAACAAAGTGAGCTCTTTTTTAAAAAAATCAATTAAATAATTAATCAAATTATTTATTTCTGTTCCTTTATTTATTTGTTTGTTTTCCAATTCTATGCAAAGATAATTTTCAACATTCATCTTTTTTTGCAAGCTTTTGTGGTCCACATTTTTCCACCAGCCTTCTTACCTACCTCCTCCCCAAGGCAGTGAATAATCTGATATAGGTTGTATATGTAAAATCACATTTAACATATTTCTACATTTGTCTAATTGTAAAAGAAGAACTAGAAGGTGAAAAAACATGAGGAAGGAAAAAACTTAAAATGAAAAGTTAGAAAGTGAACATAGTATGTTTTGCTCTTCATTCAGAATCCATAGTTATTTTTTCTCTCTGAATGTGGATGGTATTTTCCATAACATATACAGAGTGAGCTCTTAATAAAGATCACCTTGGGAATTAAATTAAGAGGGGGGGCAGGATTTGAACTGAGGTCCTCCCATTTCAAAGCTATTATCCTTTATTAATGACATTAATGTTAATTCATTATTAGTAATCAACATAATTAATAATTATTTTTAGTAGCAGTAGCTAGGTGGTACAGTGGATAGAACAATGACTCTGGACTCAGGAAGACAGGAGTTCAAATATGACCTCATACATTTCCTAGCCTTGAAATCCTGGACAAGTCACTTAACCCCAATTTTCTCCCCTCCCCTCTCCCATCCCATCAAATATCATTAGTAGTAAAAGTACAGTATAGAGGAAATACTTTCATTTTGGTTTTAATTCACTTCCTAGCTCAATAGTGAGCACATTGCTGGTGAAATGGGACAATCACATGTGTCCTACTCAGAGAGTTGCAAGGAAAGTGATTTATAAGATTTAGAATGCCATGGAAATATAAGCAATTGTTATCACCATCCCAACAGACAATGGAGAGGTCCACAAAACTGATTGTCTTGCCTGGAATAACCTCTCAGAGCAGGTCAGTCCTCCTGCAGCCAAGTCACTATCAGCCAATCAATTGATCTACAAATATTAAGGACCTACTGTGTGCTAATCACCACCTAAAGTTAACATACATATAATGCTTTAAGGAATTTGAAGAATACTGTATAAATATTATATCATTTTGTCCTTGCAACATCCCTGAGAGGTCGATGCTATTATTAGGCTCATATTGATTGAGGTAGAATAAAGTATGACTTGCCCAGGATTAGTGTCTGAGACTTGCTGACTCCAGGTATAGCACCTATACAACTCTCTACCTTACCAGCTATGGGTATGAAGATACAGGAACGAAAATAAAAGCGCCCTTGTCCTCAAGAAGTTTATACTTTATGTAGGAAAATAACATGAACACATGTTAGTACCTATATAATATGTACTAGTCAAGTTTTCCAGTGGTTCCAATCACAGCTGTCTCTTCTTCAAAGGGAAAAATTTTGAATAAAGTCTGCCACAGAATGCCTGGCAAATGTCCAATGAATTGTTGGTTGGCTGGAAAACCACAATTGACAAGAGTCAAGGCAAGAGTCGCTTAGAATCGTCTCCACGAAGAACATGGCCAGGATAGTCTCCATATATTTACCAAAGCAGTTTGCTTTCCCAGTAATAGCAAGGTGGGGTGGACAGAGCCTAGATTTGGAGATAGAGGATTGGGTGCAAATTTCTCCTCTGAATTTAATGCCTGGGGGATCTTGGTCTTTTTTGTGAGTCTTAATTTTTTCATTTGTAAAATGAAGGGTTTAGAGTGGATAGCTTTTAGGTTTGCTTTCAGTTCTAGGATCCTGTGATGTCACTGTCCGTTAGGGAAAATATTATGCCCTAACTTCTTATTCTGTCTCTCTGAGCCTTAGTTTGCTCATCTGTCAGATGGAAGAAAAAACTATCCATATTAGAGTGTTAAAGTGAGGAAAGTGCTTTGTAAAATTTTAGAGTGCTGCAGAAATGAGAATTGCCTACCAGATTAAGGAAGACAAAGTTGCAATAAATATTCTGGCTTATATAAATCTCATTGGCACAGGATCCTTCATTGAGGTCATCTTGGATTGAGGGGCTAGTCAGTCACTCCTACTTCATTCTCAAAAGGCTATATATCCTATGACCCAGTAATACCAATATAGGTCTGTACCTTAAAGAGATCCAAGAAAAAGTAAAAGGATATATTGATAGCAACTCTTTTTGTGCTGGCAAAGAATTTGAAATTGAAGGGATGCCCATGTTTTGGGCACAACCCAGGTTGCAGTTTATGATTGTGATGGAGTACTATGATTCTGTAAGAAGTGACAAGCAAGATAGTTTCAGAAAGACCTGGAAGACTTACATGAACTGATGCATAGTGAAATGAGTAGAAATAGGAGAAGCATTGTACAAGTAACAGTAATATTGTATGATGATCAAGTGTGAATGGCTTGGCTCTTCTCTATATAACGATCCAAGACAATTCCAAAGAACTTCTGATGAAAAATGCTATCCACTTGGGGCAATTAGGTAGCTCAGTGGCTAGAGCACCAGCCCTGGAGTCATGAGGATCTGAGTTCAAATGTGACCTTAGACACAATAGTTACCTAGCTGTGTGACCTTGGACAAATCACTTAACCCCATTGCCTTGCAAAAACCCAAAACAAAACAAAACAAATGCTATCCACCTCCAGAGAAAGAACTGAAAGTTTGAATAAAGATTGAAGCACACTTTTAAAACTTATTTTTCTTGTTCCTCCCCCCCCCCCCAGGTTTACTTTTGCAGCATGGCTAATATGGAAATGTGTTTTGCATGACTTCACAAGCATAAACTACATCAAATTGATTGTCTTCTCAAGGTGGGGAGATAGAGGGAGAAAGTTTGAAACTTAAATTTTTTTAAATGAATGTTAGAAAATTTTACTTGTAATTGAAAAATAAAATTAGAGAGACTAAAAATAAATAAGTTCTAATAATGTTCAGTCTCACAGGAAAGGCAAAGATGTGAATGGACTGGTCCTTTTTCTCTTTGACTGCACAAGGCTGCTCTCCCATCTGGGAGCACACTTTCCCTGAACTTCTGAAACAGGAGAATAGACCTGAAGAGACTGAAGACTGAGTGCAATGAAGTGGATAACACCAGCATTCATTTCCTTTTTTCTTGGCTTTCCCCTTTGGGGAGGGGTAACTATTAATTCTCAGGACATTTTTCACTTTCCTCCCCTTATGGGTGTCTGGCTCATCTCCCCTGGGGACCCACCTCCTCCAACCAATTCAATGCTATTATTTCAATAGCATTCACTTTGAGGGCTGTGGCAGGGGAGGGCAGCTTCTTGTAGTCAGGGGAAAAAACAGTCTGCCTGGGGATCTTGGCCTCCAGGGGCCACTGGCACTGAGCCAAGACCCTGGCACAATGCCAGAGCTATCTGGGCTACTGTCAGGTGGCACATGCCAAAGTCTATGCTGCCTTCAAAACACCATTGGCTGATTCTGAGCTGTCAGGTCCTCCTGTCTTCTCTGGGATCTCTTCTTTTTGCACCACTGGTCTTAATATCCCCATCTGTTAGATGGGAAACTTGGACTAGATGGTCCCTTCTAGTCTTATATCTCAAGGTCCTATGACTGGAATCTGGTTTCCTTTCCAATATCTGCCATTAACATGACCTTGGGCAAGTCATGTAACTTCTATGGACCTGTTTCCTCATCTGTAAGATAGAGATAACACTACTTTCCTTGCTATCCTCCTAGGGTTGTAAGGATCAAAAAGCATGAAAAGTGTATGCTCTCTAAGCATTTTAATAGTAATTAATAGTAAAATAGTAATAGCAAGCAATTTAATAGTAATTTTTCCCTGCCTGCACTTCTAGCATCATGGAACTAGAGCTATCCCCAGAGGCCACCTAGTCTAAACCTGACATCTTACAGAAGAGGAAACTAAGACTGAGGAAAGGTAAGTGTCTGGCTTAAGGTCACATAGGTTGTAATCGGGGAAGAATATGAACCTGGAATCTCTCTGATTCCAGAGCCAGTGCTTTTCCTCCTGTATCTAAAATGTCAAAGCTGGGAGGGAGCTTAGAAGACCTAATGTCAGAGCTAGGAGAGTCTTTAGAACACTTAATTTTGGAGCTGGCAGAGCCCTTAGAACACAGAATGTCAGAGCTGGCCCTTAGAACACAGAATGACAGAGCTGGGAAGGTCCTTAGAATACAGGATGTCTGGGGTAGGAGGGATTGAGGTCAAAAGATGTAACAGATGGGAAGACTCTTAGGACAGAAGATATCAATCAGGGAGGGGGCCTCTGAAAAGAATAGGCTAGATTACATGATTTTGGAGTTCTAGGGCCTTAGACATTACCAGGTCCAAATTTCTCATTTATGGCAGAGGAAAGAGCTGCAGAGGGGTCACTTGCCTAATATCACTCAGTTCGGGTTGGAGCTCACCTGAACTAATATCAGATGAAGGAAATTGGGGAGCCCTGTTATAGTCTATAAGTGATTCTGAAGGGGTCCCAAAGGGAATGACAGGTGAGACCCCACATTTGAAGACAACTACTTTTATGGGGAAATGGTTGCTGAATTATGGATGTGTAAAGAACACTTGGTTTTCTAATATTGTTTTTTACTTTGGGGAACCAGGCTTAATTGGACAGTTAAAAGCCTTGGGCTTTAATTCTGACTCTGTTACTTGCTCTTGATGTTATCTTGGCCTAATTCTTATCCTTCTCTAGGCTTCACTTTTCTCATCTGTAAAATAAGTAAGTTGATCTCCAAAGTTCCTACCTACTTTCAAAGGATGATAGATTAAGAAATGAGAGGGACCTTGGAGACCATCAAAAATAACTCTTCATTTTAAAGATAAGGAAACTGAGGCAGCAAGAAAGTCCACAAGTGCAAATCCTGCCTTATTCACTGACTGTGACCTTGGCACAAGTAATTTAATTTTTTTCTGTCTCTATTTTCTTATGTGTAAAATGGGAATAATAGCACCTACCACATAGGACTGTTGTGAGTATTTAATGATAAAATGCATATAAAGCACTTCTGAACTTTAATAAAGGCTAATCTTTATTATGGGGGAGGGGAGGCTAGGTAACACAATAGAGTGATAGAGTTAGGCCAAGAGCCAGGAAGATTCATCTTCCTGAGTTCAAATCTGGCTGCATGATCTTGAACAAGTCACTTAGTCTGTTTGCCTCAGGTTCCTCATCTATACAATGAGCTTAAGGAAATGGCAAACCAGTCCAGTACCTCCAAATGGGGTCACAGAGTCAGATATGCTTTAAAAAATAGATGAGCATTATAAGGCATGATAGAAATTCAGATCTTTTTGGCCAAGGTCCAACATTCTAATCTCTGCATCATGTTGACTATTTGCTTCTCAAAAGTTTTTGATATTCGAGACTCTAAAGTCCCTTCCAGCTATAACGTGCCAAGGTCTAAGGTCCCTTTCAGCTCTGACTTCTATGTACCAAAGTCCCTCTCAAGACTAGCATTCTAATACGGAATCTGGTCTCTCATTTCTGACATTCTATGTAGTAAAGACCCTTAATAGTTTGAACAAACTCTGTTCTAAAGTCTCTAATTGACCCTCTCCACTGTATCACCATGCCTCTATTCCCCTTGACCATGTACACCCCTAAGCAAAGTTCTTGTATCCAAAGAGCATCCCATTCAGGGCAGAATAAGGGTACTCTCTCCACTTTCCAAGAGACCAGGAAACAAAAGTCAAGATCAAGGTCCATGGAATGGGTCTAGGTTCCCCTGTGAGAAGCTCTATTAGAATAATCAGTTTCCATCTCTGTCCGTGCACCAGGCCCTGGCTCCACCCCACCTTCTCTCATGGAAAGGACTTCACGGGGCTGTGCTCCTGGTGAGTGTTGACACACTGATCCACCCATCAATTTGCTTGCCAAGCCCAAATGCAGAGATATCCAGCCCTCATCAGAGGTGATCAATCAAGCTCACTAATTACCCACACAGAGGCCCTGCCAAAAACTGCACACGGTGGAAAAAATTCCCCAACCTTCTCCCTTCCCAACAGCTAGCCTTTGTTTATGATAGGAGTGTCCGCCCTGGGCTGTGTGGGCCTGTTGGATGCCCATTTGGACTTCTGGAGGTTGACTCGGCCAAATACAAAACTGATTTCATACTCTGGTCATATTTAGGGGACTTGATGACTTAACTTTGAGTGGGCCAATGCCTTTGGGCTACTGGCGGGCCCTAACTGAACCTTATTTCACCTCTCACCTATGAAGGACAAGTATCTTCCTTTAAATCATCCTTGACTAAGGGGCTTTGGGATTCACAAAGATGAATAATTGAGTCATCTGTGTCTGAAATCACCAGAGCAAACTGCCATTTTCTATTTTATATTTTTAGCTCACTAAACTGTTTTCCATTCTCTACTTAAACAGGTGATTTATTTTTTTCTATTTTATTGGGAAAATAACTCCTTTTTATCTGATCTTATCTTTAAGCCCTCTTTCTCTTATATCATATTCTCCTTCTTGTCTCTCCCTTTCCCTTCCCGTTCCATCATTGGTCAACATTTTTCTATCACTGAAGACCAAGATCCATCTCCCAATTCAGGGCAGTTTCCTATGGAAGTCAAGCAAGACATAACTATGTCACTGTTAGACTGCCCATTTGGGCAACACTAAAGCTCTAGACATAGACTTTTAGGATCGTAGGCTTGGAGTGGGAAGGGCTCTCATTGAGAAAACTGAGCTTGGAAAGGTTGAATTCGATTCATTAAACTTTTGTAAAGTTCAGCACTTACTGGGCTAAGTAACTTGCCCAGGGTTTTATTTCCTTCAAGAATCTCAGGAGTATCTAATGGATATTATTTCCTTTGTTCTCAGAGAAAGGGATAATGGATGAGTTTGAATAGTACAACACTGATTATACCTATTTTATAGATGTGGAAACTGAGGACAAAAGCAACTATTCCACAGCAAGTTCAATGATGGAATTAGAATAACTCAAGTTTCTTAAATTCTAATTTAAAATTTGTTTTATTAGGCAAGAAGTCTCCTTATAGCTCAACCAGGAGGTACTTTTCTACTTCTGATTCATTTCTGGCCACTGGACCCAGATGACTCTGGAAGAGAAAATGAGACCAGTGACTTTGCACAGCCCACCCCCCCCCCCCCCCACACACACTCAAATCCAATTCAGGTGCTTGTCATGGCGGCACCTCTCTGATATTGTGATCTTCTTTGAGAACGAAGGACTAACATCACCCTACTTTCTCCTTACAGAATTACAGAATGTAGATTGTCAGAAACAGAAAGGCCCATAGAGCATAGAAGGTTAGAACACAGACTGTTAGAGCTGAAAGGATTCCTAGAACACAGGATGGCAGAGCTGGAAAGGGTCCTTAGAAGACAGAATATCAGAGCTGGGAGGAATCTTAGAACACAGAATGCCAGACTAGGAAGAGTCTTAGAACATAGAATGTCAGAGATAGGAAGAACCTTATGACACAGGATGTCAGGACTAGAAGGATCTTAGAACAAAGAATGGCAGACCTGGAACAAAGAACTTTAGAACATAGAATGCTAAGTCTAGGAGGGGCCTTTGAATGGAGAATATAAACTATCCAAACTAGAAGTGATCTAAGAGCATAGACTGGCAGAGATAGAAAACATCTGAGAATAAACAAAGCTAGTATTCTTGTCCTCATATCTTACATATCCAAGTCCAAATGCCGGCTTCCCCATCTATTCTATTCCATCCTGCACCTGCTCCCTGTCTAGAATGAGCTCCCTCAAATTGTGCCTCACAGAAACCTCAGCTCAAGTGCTGCCTGTCACAGGAAGCTTAACCTGATCCCCCAAGTTCTCAGTGCCCTTCCCAGCATGAATCACTTTGTATAGATTGTGCACTTAATTTCCTTGGTTAATGTTATTTCCTTTCCAATGAACAGGAGCTTCCTGAAGGCCGGGTCTGTGTCCCCAGGACCTTGCTCCACTGAAGGCTCCCAGAAAACCTGGAGTCCTAGCTCCTCCCTTAGCACATGGTGGAGCTGGAGAGAGCAGGGCTGAGAAGTAGGCATCCCTCATGGCTGGGCTGCTTTCCTGGTAGTGGTGGTGGTGACTCAGTGGGACACAAATAGCGAAGAGGAGAGCCCAGCTGGCCAGGGCAGGGAGCACAACACCCTCCGGAGGTGGGCAGGAGGGCAAGCATCAGGGTTGGCTCATAAAATCTGCCTGTGGTTAGGAGGCCTATTCAGAGGCTAGAAAACCTGCCAAGAGCTCGGGCTGCTGGGATGGCCCTGCTGTCAGCCTATTCGGTGAGCTTTACAGCCAGGACTTAATGATGGCTTTTAACTTTTCATTCACCAGGAGCGTAACTCAACTTTTAATAAGACACCTTGTGTATGACAAAAATGTGCTCCTGGCAATCATGGTTTCGACCACAAAACCACAGCGGGGAGGAGCTCCTGTTTAACTCTTTCAAGGCTTTGGAGCAGTTAGCACAAGTAGCAGCTGTCAGGCCAGCCTCAGTGGACCCTTGTGAGACTCTTGACTCTTTTCTCCAGGTGGATAGAAATGATATTTAGGGACTTAGTTCAAATCTCAACTTTGACACTGACAAAATTGTGTTAGCCTGGGTGAGTTACTCACTACTCTCAGCCTCAGTTTTTTCATCTTCAAAATGGGGATAATAACACTACTCCTTGCCTCCCAGGGTGGTTGTGGGGGAAAGTTAACCTTAAAGAGATTTAATGATATGAGCTATAACTGTTATTAATCACTTCTTCAGCACCTCTATTCCAAATCTAAGCTAGTTAGATGACTCTCCCAGGTACTACCCAGGAATAGGACAGGGAGAAGATACCAGAAGGCAAGCAGGATATAGTCAGTGAAACTTCAGGTGTCCCATTCCCCCTGTGCCTTCTCTCTAAAATTATCGACCATTTATATATAACATGTATATATATATATATATACATATATATATATATAACATATATACATATATATATTATACATCTAATGTTTATATATAATTATCTCCCCAACAGGAATGTGAGCTCACTAGGGCTTTATTTATTAATTCAATGGGGGCTCATTGTCTTCTTTATATCCCCTCACAGCACTGAGCTGTGAGTTTTGAATCTCAGCTCTGCCATTCTCTTTGTGGTCTCAATCTATGGTTACTTTCTTTATTTGAAAAAATGAAGGAATTGGATTAAGTGACTCCTAGCGTCCCCTTGATCCTGAGAGTGGAGAGGAATAGTCTGATCTGTTCTAAACAAGGAGAGAGGGATGGCTATTTCAGTTCGGGGTGGCCTATGGGACCAGCCAATGCAATTTGCCACTGGCCCCTCTACCTTCAAACCCTGGTGAGGAGTGCCACAAACCCAGATACAGAGACTCAATGACCGCAAGAGGGATCATGGCCAGGGCCCAGGAAGATCTGACCCTCAGGAAGCAGACAAGTTGTCTATTTCTCCAACCTGAGGAGCTCATTAGGCAACCTGTTTGCTCTGGGTTCCCGGTTCCCAGTTCCGGTGAAGAATGCCAGATTCCCCCAGGGTCCTCTGCTGCCTAGAGGTACCAGAGGGCAGCAAAGGGCTGAGGGGAGGAGGAACTGGCTAAAGGAAGAAGGGGGTGGATTTCATTTGGGTGACACAGCCCCATGTTGGGACTAGACCACATGAAAGCGGGCTGGGCCTGCCACCCTGTGGGCTGAGTTGTGTTAGCTTCTGATGCAACCAACAAGCCACCATGTTTGTAAAGACCTAAAAGCTTTACATAAAATGTCAAGAGAGCCAAGCCTACAAAATCGCTGTGTGACCCTAGGCAAGTTGCCTCCCTTCTCTGGGTCTCCATTCTTCCATCTAAGAACTTGAAACATTTGGATCAGAGGATTGCTAAGATACTTTACAGTCACCTCTCTCTATCTTAACCCTTTGTCTTCCATGGTCTCTTCTAACAGTCTAAGCCCACCCCTTCAGTTCATTCTACATTCCTTCAACCATCCATCCATTCATCCATTTACTGAAATTCAGTGTTTACTATATGCAAAGCACAGAGTTAGACAGAAAGATGGAATGTTATATGGTACTTTTCCTTTGTGTACCACTCTAAGCTCCAAGTTTCCTGGTAGCCCCCAAATTCTCTGTTCCAATTTTCTTTATTCTAAGTTCTCCCTCTCAGTTCTAACATTCTCTCTTTTTAGGTCCCTCCAAGTTCTAACATTCTGTGTTCTAAGGGCCCTTCTGGCCCTGATGTTCTGTGCTCTTAGATGATGCTTGCCCTTCATTCTTTTATTTTAAATTTGTTTTAAATTTTAGGTAATGGGGTTAAGTGACTTGCCCAAGGTCACACAGCTAGGCAATTATTCAGTGTCTGGGTCTGGATTTGAACTCAGGTACTCTTGGCGTCAGGGCCGATGCTCTATCCACTGTGCCACCTAGCTGCCCCTTTGCCCTTCATTCTTGAAGAAGACCATGACATCATGGAGGTGATGCCATGACAAGCACATGCATTGGTTTTGAGTGAGAGGTGCTATACTACATCACTTTCTCTTCCAGAGCTATCTGGGTCCAATAACCAGATATAAATCAGGACAACTGGGGATGGTCCTGGATAAGAGGCAATCAGGGTTAAGGGACTTGCTCAAGGTCACACAGCTAGTGAGTATCAAGTGTCTGAGGCCAATTTGATCTCATTCCCTGACTCCAAGGCCAGTGGTCTATCCACTGTGCCATCATATATTTGCTCTTGTGCTCTAACAGCCCTTCCAACTCTGACATCCTGTGTTCTAAGGGTCCTCCTGATCCTGATGTTCTGTGTTCTAGGGCCCTCCCAGTTCTGACATTTTCTATTCAAAGGCCCTTACAGATCTGATATTCTCTCTCTCCTAGAGCCCCTTTGAGCTTTAACATCCTAAATACCAGGATATTTATTTTCTGCCTGGGAACCAAACTCTCCTCGTGGTGCATTCCTCTGCAATGCTCAGAGGAGCCAACAGTCCTGCCACAAATGCTGTCAGTGAAACTGTGAATGTAAGCTGTTCCCAGTTCCCATCCTCCTTATCTGCTCTGCCTTTGCAGCCTCGGGGCTTGAGCTCAGGCTACCTATTGTGAACTGAAATTGTGGTCTCTGAAGGTTACCTGCAATTACCCATCTCCTTCCTCCCTGAATCAAAACCCCACCCCTCCAATGAAGCTGCTGCCCCGCCCCTGCCCCTGCCCTTACCCCCCCCTCCCCTTCATGTACTGAAACCATCCTCATGAGACCCTCAGCCAAACATCCTAAGGCTTAGTCACTCCCTGGGAAAGAGAGAGAGAGAGAGAGGGAAAAAAAAAGTTTCAGATAGAAGCAACCTGGTAGTTTGGCAGGGAGACCTACAGGGTTGGGGGAAGGAGCTGGAAAGGGAATCTGCCTGAAGATCTAGAGTGAGTCTGGGTTGCCCAAGTGGGTTGGGTTTGGGAGGCAGCCCAAGCACCAATCCTTTCTCCTTCCATCAAGCTCAATGGGAAAGGTTGGGCTGTCTGGAAGCCCCAGCTTGCCACTTATCTTAGAGCGAGGTTGGCTTTTGGATAGATAGCATTGGGGTTTTGGAGGAAGTTAGCTTTCTCTTGAACTGAGGAGTTTTTAAATTTGAAGTATGGAGCTTCAGGCTTCAAGAGGCAGCAAGGTGTACCAGCTGTGTGATCTTGGCCAAATCACTTCCTCTTTGAGCCTGACTCCTCATCTGGAAAATGGGCGTAATCTTTCCCGGCGCTGTGCTGAAGGAAATGCTCAGTGAACTTGAAAGCCCTAGAGAAATGTCTTCCTCTTCTTTCTAATTGAGGGGTGACTCCATGGAGTCTGTGCCTCTTAAGATGGATGCCCAAGCACAAAGAGAATGGTGGGAAACTGCCTATATTATGAGGGCAAAATTGGGCCAGTCTGAGAAATGGTGACATCCTGCCTGGCTCCAGCAGAAGAGGTGACCCTCCTCAAGACTTTGACAGGCTCTCCAAAAAAAGAGACTCTTACAAACTTTGCCTTGAAGCACCCAGCCCTTAAGGACTTGTCTGGTGTAAAGGGAAGCTCTTTCCTTTTTACAGGTCTGAGATCTGTAGGGAGGATGGGAGGGCACCAGAGTCTTTGCCTCCCAGCTTTCTTGAATGAAGTTTAACTCCATTGGGTAGGTGAGGAGAGGGAGGAGGGAGGGAAAGACACAAGGCGGTCATCCTAAACTCCTAGCATCCCATCCAGGGCCTGGGTCAAAGTCTGGATTGGGGCAGGCCAACTTTAACCAGTTATCACATCATATCATATCATATCATATCATATCATATCATATCATATCATATCATATCATATCAATCATATCATATCACATCATATCATATCATATCATTTCATACCATATCCCATCCCACTCATCACATTACATCATATCATATCAATCATATCAAACCACATCCCATCCCTTCCATAATATCACATCACATCATGTCAATCATATGCTATCTCATCCCATTATATTACATCACATCATAGCATAGCATATCAATCACATCATATCATACCACATTCCATTATATCATACCATATAGACACCACACAAAACATATTATATCATATAATGCCATACATCATATAATATCACATCATAAATCACATTATATCATACCCTCCCATGCCATATTATATCCTTCCATTTCACCTCACATCATATCCTATGCAAAAAGAATCTTAAAACACAGAATGTCAGACCTGGAAGGTGTTTTAAGATATAGATATCAAAGCCCAGAAGGATCTTAGAACAGAATACATTTACACATAGAATTCAGAAGATTAGAACCTGGAATAGTAGAACTGGAAGGGACCTCAGACCATGGGCATGGTAGAGACCAGGATGTCAGCACCAGGAGGGACCTGAGACCCACTCCAGTCCTCCCCCCAATTTTACAGAGTAGACATCTGGAGATGTGGTTCTGAAGAAGAGAATAGGTTTAAAAGAAAGGAGCCACAGCTTCCAGAGAAAAAGACCCTGGGAACAGCCGTTCAAGAAAACTCCCTCAGTAATTCAGTTGGCTTTTGGCACCCAGCGATCCCTTTCAGAAAGTTCCCCCAAAGCCTGAAGCATTTGGTTTGCAAATTACAGAAGCCCCCCTCTCTCCCTTTAGAAAAGGAGCAAGGGGAGGCATGAGATAGATAGAGAGAGAGAGAGATAGATAGATAGATAGAGAGAGAGAGAGAGAGAGAGAGAGAGAGAGAGTTTCTGTGTGTGTGTGTGTGTGTGTGTGTGTGTGTGTGTGTGTGTGTGTGTGTGTAGAAATCTCCTGGCTCCCCAGGGCCTCTCCCAGGGTGCCAAGGCTGTCTGCTAAGAATCTTCCCATCGAGTTTCAGTCTTGGACTCCCCTGCCCGGGCTCGAAACTGCTCTAGGGGGAAAAAACTCTCTTTTTCCCAGGGAAACAGCCTGTACTCTTGCCCTAGGGGGGGCCTGTCCAGACACGCATGGAGCCAGAGAGAGTCTCTGCCCATTCATTTACCCTTACAAATGACTCTCTGGTTCCAACCCACACAAGCCAGGAAAGTCTGGCCGCCCGGAGAGTGGAGGGGAGCCGGGCTGGGGCTCCCCTGGGGCCCGGGGACCCCGGGACGGGCTCTCGGTACTCACTCCACTTCATTCGACATGTTCTCCCAGCTTTCCAAATCTTCCAAGACCTTCCCCAAGCTGGCGGATGGGACCAACTGTTCTCTTCTAAATCCTGCCCAATACAGACATGGCCCGTGGAGTGAATGTTTGATTTATGGTCGGGTTGCTGTGTAGGTATTTTGCTGACAGGTTGGCTCCCCGAAGGGCGGCTCCTGATTGGCTGAGGAGACAGGTGCCCGAGAAGGCAGGTACACCTCAACAGGTGCAACTGTTAACCCTCTCCCCGCCGGAGCCTGGCCCAGCTAGGTCAGATCTCCGTCTGGGTGGAGCCTTAGCCGATTCCTTTCTCGGTAAGGGGGCGGGGGTGGAGAAAGGGAGGAGGGAGGGAAGGAAAAAATAGCACTCTGAAAAACAGCACAACTGGGAGAGGAAAAATACAGGGACAACCAGGGAGCTCGTCTGAGGGACACGGTTAAATGTGCCTGGCCAAGGCTTGGCAGCTGACGTTATCTTGCCCACCTCCCCCCAAACACCCGAAACTCGGGAGCCTGGGCATCATCTTGCTGAATAGCTGGCGACTTGTGTGTGTGTATTGGCTGTCTCCCCAAATTTCCATCACTTTACACGAAGGGAACTAACTTTATTTGTGATCTGGGGGGAAAATCATCCCTTCTCTGGGGCTCCTCTTTCTCAGATGCCAGGTGGTCTCAAAGGGTCCTTTCGGTTCCAAATCTATGACTATGATTCTCTCTTGTAAGATCCTAGAATAGAAAGTATGCTGGACTCGAGTTCAAATCATGCCTATTACACTTATCTATGTGACTGGGGGCAACCAGCTTAACCTCCTTGAGTCTTAGTTTCTTCATCTAAAAAATCGGAATAATAATAATTATTTGGAGAAATCTAATAAATAATTAAATAAAATAAAAAACAATGTATTTCCTATCTTAGAGGTTTGTTCTAAGGATGCAATGAGATAATTTATTTCAAATGCTTCCGGAGCTTTAAAATGGAAAAGGAATATGTCTCAGTGAACATGATGTTCTAACATCCTGTGTTCCAAAATACTATCCCTTTTTATTTTCTAGATTCTACTGCTGAAACTTACAGTTCCAAAATTCGGTGCTTCTCAAAGTCTATGAAATCTATGCCACAGGCATATGCTCTCCTCTCTTTACCTCTTTTTTTTTTGTCTTTTATTGTCTCTCTCTCTCTCTCTCTCTCTCTCTCTCTCTCTCTCTCTCTCCTCCTCCTCCTCCTCCTCTCCTTCTCTCTCTTTCCTGTTTCTCTCTTTCCTGTTTCTCTCTTTCCCCCTCTGTCTCATTGTGTGTCTCTCTTCCCTTTCCTTTATGTTTCTTCCATCTGTCTTTCTCTCTGACACTGTGACTAACCCTTACTTTTATCTCTTTCTCTATGACTGTCTTTCAAGCCTCTCTCTCTCTTTCTTTCTCCCCTCCCTTTCATTCTCTTCCTCTTTCTCTCCCTTCTCCCTCTCTCTCTTCCTCTCTCTCTCTCCTCTCCCCTTCCTCTCCCCCTCTCCTTCCTCCTCCTCCTCCTTCCTCTCTCTCTCTCTCTCTCTCTGTTTTCTCTTTTCCTTTTTTCCGTCTTTGTCTCTCCCCCATCCCAACCCAACCTTATTTTTAGCTTTTCAGCAAACTCTTTCTTAGCTTGAAAGCCTCACCTTTTCCCATTCCTTCTTTTCATATTGGAAGGCAAGCTTTCATTAGTCTTTGCCATTCTTTCATTTTGGGGCTCAGGCCACATCCCTAGTAAATGGAAGTGAGCCCTTTCCATGACTTTTTTGGTTTAGGGAAGTGTGTGCGTGTGGGTTCCCTCAGATAGAGCTCCACCTGACCTGCCTCCAACCAGAAAGGGAACCCTTTTTCTTCTTGTAGCTCTGTTAGTAATGTGGGGCTCCCACTGGGGCAAGAAAGGGGGTGAGGAGGAAATCACTTTTCTTCCAGCAGCCTTGCAACCAGCTGTGAGGGTGTCAGATTGACTTGCAGGTGCCGGCTGTCAATCAAAAAAGAAATCTCTATCGATGTTACCCAAAGGACAAAAACTTCTCTGCACCTCCTATTGCTCATTTCCATGGTGGAGTTTCTATCACATGTGTTGCAATGAACAGGTGAAGGGCTAGGGAGGTGACTCATGCTGGCTGGGCTTAGGGAGGTGGATGGGATTCCGACTGGCAAGTCTGTGCTCGCCAAACATTTGTTTTAATGGTTCTTCTCCCTCTATCTCTGAATCCTTCACCCTTTCATCTCCATAGGCCATCTACAGACATCAGCAGCAACTCGAAATGACAGAGTGCTAGTATCACCCATCATAACCCCTCCCCCCCCAGTCCCAGCCCCCCCCCAATGATCCAGGTACTTTAGAAGACCATTTTGCTTCCAACATCCTTTTCTTTGGTCTTGCCAGTCTCTAACATTATCGGGGATAAGAACTGTCTCTGTAATTTCATTGTTTAGGACAGTGCCTGGCAAATAGTAGGCACTTAATAAATGCCTTTTGACTGTGCTTCTAAAGCTGGAGGAGACACAGGAGGTCATCTAGTCCAACCCCCTCACTTTATAGAGAAGGAAACCAAGGTCCAATTAGGTTAAGTAAAGGAGAAATAGAATTTGAACCCAGAGTACCAGACTCCAGAGTCAGACTTGTAGCTCTGGAAATTTTATATTCTATGAAATACTTCCCAAAGGGAAAAAAAGAGAAAATTACATAACTTTAGTATATATTTTATAGAAATATCAAGTTGTACATAATTGATTTATAGTTATTATATGCAGTTTTTTTATTATGTTGTGGGAATTCTTTGTTTTATTTCTTAAATTCAGAATAAAATTTTTAAAGTTGGGGAAAAAAGTATCTCCCAACTCTGAAATTTTATATTCTGTTGTTTTTTTTTTTGGGCAAGGCAATGGGGTTAAGTGATTTGCCCAAGGTCGCACAATTAGGCAATTATTAAGTATCTAAGGTCAAATTTGAACTCAGGTCCTCCCGGCTCCATGAAATTTTATATTCTAAGGCAATCATTACCTCAGACCTTTCATGATCTCAAGACCCTCCCAATTCTGATATTCTATGTTCTAGGAAACCTTCCCAGCTCTTGACATTCTTGATTCTAAGATATTTTCTAACTCTTTCTGTTGTTTTTCAGTATTTTCCAACTCTTTAGGACTTCATTTGGGATTTTCCTTGTCTGAAGTGGTTTGTTATTTCCTTCTTTAGCTCATTTTATAGATGAAGAAACTGAGGCAAACATGGTTAAGTGACTTGGTCTGGGTCACACAGCCAGGAAATTTCTGAGGACAGATTTGAACCCAGATCTTCCTGACTTCAGGCCTGGAGCTTGTATCCACTGAGCCACCTAACATCCCTTATTTTAGCTCTAATATTGTATAATCTAAAGTTCCCCCACACGAGATCTGATATTTTTATTCCCTAAACTGGGCTACCATTCTCTTCTATGATATCACTGCTTGGAGGGCAGTGACATCCATTTACCAAGACAAAATTTCTCAGTCCATCATTTTCTTTCCCTCTTGTAAAAAACCCTCATGGGGTCCCAGAGGTGATTCTGGAATTTTTAAAAGCTAAGTGGATGGAGCTTGAGGCATGGGAGGTCCTGCCAAGCTGGAAAGACTCTTGAATATGGGCCCAGCAACCAAACATAAGGTTGCCAACTGAGGCTTGGCCTTGCCCATTTGGCCTTGGAAGACTATGCTGGCCACAATGTGATAACATTTTAGGCCTTAGTAATTTTCAAAGTCTATGTACTTACTAAGTAAGGTCAAGATTGGCAAAATAAGATAATAGTGATTGAGATAATTAGTATCTAATATCTAATTAACTTAATCTAATTAATGATTAGTCAAGCAACTACTACTACTACTATTACTACTACTACCACTATTATTATTATTACCAGTCCTACCACCACTATTACTATTACTACCACTATTATCATTACATCACTACTACTACTACTACTACTACTACTACTAGTAGTCTTTCAGTGTTGAAGATGACTACACCAGCCAACCAAATGATTGGTAGTGTGAATTGTACAATTAGGTTTATTATATGTGTAAGACCTCCTTCACACATCCCTTTACCAGAATTTTTCCATTCCATGGTCTGATTGAAAGAAAACAGGACTATTGAAGATAATGTCTGCCCTTCATTCTTTTTTTTTATTTTTGGGTTGTTGTTTTTTTTTTTGCAAAGCAAACGGGGTTAAGTAGCTTGCCCAAGGCCACACAGCTAGGTAATTATTATGTGTCTGAGACCGGATTTGAAACCAGGTACTCCTGACTCCAGGGCTGGTGCTTTATCCACTATGCCACCTAGCCACCCCTGCCCTTCATTCTTGAAGAAGACCACAACATCAGGGAGGTGATGCTATGAGAAGCACATGAATTGGATTTGAGTGAGGGGGTGCTGTGCTAAGTCACCAGCCTCACTTTCTTCTCCAGAGCTATCACCAGATGTGAATCAGGATGACAGGAGATAGTCCTGGATGCGAGGCAATCAGGGTGAATGACTTGCCCAAGGTCACACAGCTAGTAAGGGTCAAGTGTTGAGGTAGGATTTGAACTCCCATCCTCTCCTATCAGTAAGGTGCCATGGTGCATCATCAAACTGCACACACACACACACACACACACACACACACACACACCCTTCATCTTCCTTACATCCACACAAACCCTACCAGGCAACTGTTTCAAGCAATATTATATCCATTAGATTGTAAGCTCCTTAAGGGCAGGGACTATGTTTTGCCTCTTTTTCTATCCTAAGCATTAAGCACAACACCTTGAACATAGTATATGCTTAATAAATTTTATTGATTTATTTTACAAATCAAGAAATGGAAAAAAAAAGAAATGGAGACTCAGAGAGAGAATTGACTTGTCAAAATTCAACAGAGCTATTAATTATCAAAATTGGGATTTGGAAACAGGTTTTTTCTGGAAACAAGCCCTCCAGTGTTTTTTCAAGAAACTTCAGGTATATTCTACTTTTTAATTATTTTTTTATTAATTTGTTATCAATCAATGAAATAATTATATTAATCAATTTTTGCTAATTAATAATTATCCATGATTATTTTAATGGCTTATAATTAACTATAAAATTAATTAATATAACTCATTTATATAATACCAATGATTACAAGAATTTTATGTACATCATTTCATTTGGTTTTGAGAACTACCTTCTATGTTCTAGTAGCAGCGCAAAATTATCCCTATTTCATAGGAGAGAAAACTTATGCCCACATATATGAATCAGTTTGCCTAAGTTCAGTCAAAAAGTCAACTATCATTCATTAACTAATCACCTACTATGCCCTAATAACTCCAAGTTTAAAAAGAAGCAACAAAAACAGTTCTGGCCCTTGAGGAGATCACATTCTAATGGAAGAAGCAAGAAAGCTTTGAGGGGAAGGCCAAAGCAGGCACAGAAGAATGGAAAAAGGTTTCTGTAGAAGGGGGAGTTTGAACAGATTCTTTGAAGGAGGCTCAGTATTCTCAGAGAAAAGAATATGAAAGAGAGGATTTGAGGTCAGCCAGTACATAGATGTTCTTTGATACTCTTTATTCTAATGTTCTAAGGCTTCTCCCAGCTCTGACATTCTGTTTTCCAAGGACCCTCCCAGCTCTGATATTCTGTGCTCTAAGGATCCTACCAGCTCTGACAGTCTATGATCTAAAGTATCTCCTAGTTCTAGGGCCTCAGATAATGGCTGATCACAAGGATGCTATTCAATATCCTGAATTAGGAAATTCTTCCTCAAAAGAATTCTGTAGACTAATCCCTCTACCACCCACAAGAGAGACCTTTACATGCTTCCACACAGTGATAAATCCCCTTTGCCCCCAGCATCCCCAGTGCCCTTGTGCCATTCTCTCCTTGTACCTCTGTACCATTCTCAAATGCTCAGAGACAGCCACAGAGATGTTCCATGATGTCAATGTCTTCCCTACCTCATGGTGGAGTGGGGAAGACCATACCCTTTGAGTCAGAAGGACCTGAACCCAAATCCCATTTCCAGTCCTTGCCAGTCATGTCTAGAATGTCAGGCAAGATATCTTTGAGTCTTAGCTTCTTCTTCTGTAAAATCACACTAATGATCACACTGGTCTGCCATGAGGAGAACACTTAGCAAAGCACAAGAAATAGGAATTATTGGATTGAATGACATGAACAATAAAAGGAGATGATTCTGGGTTCCCTAGACTTCTTCAGTACACTAATGAATGTGTAAGTGTGTGAGCATATGTATGTGTGTGTGTATGTGTGAGAGAGAGAGTGTTTGTGTTTGTGTGTGCATGTGTGAGAGAGAGAGAGACAGAGACAGAGTCAGAAAGAGGGAGGATAGAAATAGGGACAGAGAAAGGAAGAGTGACAGACAGAGGAAGATGAAAGTGATAAAGAGAGGGAAGAAGGGTGGGAAAGAGAGAAGGAAGAAGAGAGAGCTAGAAAGAAGGAAGGAGAGAGGAGAGGAGAGAGAAGGAAAAAAGAGAGAGAAGTGGGGAGAATGAGGAAGGAAGAGAACGATCTGATAAGACTTAAGATCTCTCTCGATAACATCAATAATAATCTTGACAAATCTAGGAGAATTCTGGAAATGTCAGTCAGTCACTCAATTATTCATCTTTGGATCTGGGATCCAGAGGATATAGGGAAGGAGTTGGGGTGTAGAGTCAGGAGTGGATCCAAAAGAGCATTTCTGTATTTTCTATTTTACTTGAGTTCAATTCATCTCTATGGACCTCAGTTTCCTTATCTGTAAAATGGAGCTGCATTTAGCAATTTCTAAACCCCCTTTCAGTTCTGTTTATGAAGTCTGAATGATTCTATGACCTAACATTCTTTTTTTCTTAGGCTTTCTTTTACTTTAAGCATAAGAATATGCCACTTTCATTTTTTAACTTTATTCTATTCTGATCTTAAGAGCTAAAACAAGCATTTCCATAACAGTAGAATAGAAAAAAAAAAGTTGCCCATGAAACTGCAAATCTATTATATACAACTTACTAATCCCTTTAAATATGTAATAAAATTATCATGTAACTTTTTCTCCCTCCCTCTCTCTCTCTCTCTCTCTCAAAGTCCAACACTTCCAGGGGAACCCCCCCACCTTGATTCTCCTAACTCCCAGACAATGCTGTCTTGTCTTTAGAGAATAGGTACTACACTTAGGATTTTATGGGTAGGGGCAATTCCTGGAAGAATCTAACCATGTAGGTCTTGGTATCAGTTCTGCAATTTATCACTTGAGAGAGTTTGATTTGTCTTGTTGAGGTTCCCTATTAGATGGTAAGCTCCATGAGGGCAAGAAAAATGAATTACCTAAATTTAGTATCCACAGATCCTGAGTACAGGACTCTTTTAAGAATAGTAAATTGACAAATACTTATTGAATAGCAATTTTTCCATTTAGACTAGACAACTGGGGAATAGAGTGTTGGAGTCTTGGGAGTGTTGGAGTTTGGGGAGTCAGGAAGACATGAGTCCAAATCGAGCCTCAGATACTTAATAGTTGTGTGACACTGCACAAGTTCCTTTACCTCTGCTGGCCTCCATTTCCTCAACTGTAAAATGGGGGAAATAATAGCAGCCCCCAGAGTTGTTGTGAGAATCAAATGAGATAAAAATTTGTAAAAAGCTTTGCAAGCCTTATTTGGACTTTATAAGCAAGCTATAAAGAGTTAGGTGGTTCATTGGATAGAGTACCTAGAGTCAGGAGGTTCTGAGTCCAGATTCAGCCTCAGACACTTATTAGCTGTGTGATTCTAGGTAAGTCACTTAATCCCATTTGCCTCAGTTTCCTCATTTGAAAAATGAAGAGTAGGAAATGGCAAACCATTCCAGTAGCTTTGGCAAGAAAACCCCAAATGCAGTCAAGGAGAGTTGAGAGGACTGAAAACAACCCAACAACAATAACCTTAGCTAAATAAATGTTACTGATTATAATGCTTACTGGTATTTAGAATTTTATCTCAGTTCATAGAGGAGGATCTCTGAATAATCCCTGTTTAAAGGTTCATTCATTTAACAGGTATTTATTCAATGACTACAACATGCCAGGCCCCACGCTTGGGCATGAGGGCATAGCTACTAGGGTCTTTTCATCAAATTAGGATCACTGAATTTAAGGACAAGAGTCCTTGGGACATAAAATGTCAGAGCTGGCTCTTAGAACCCAGAATGTCAGAGCAAGGAAGTCCTTAGAATATGGAATATCAGAACTGGGGGGACCTTATTAATTACTGAGATGATGAAACTAAGGCATTGAGAAGGGATGTGACATGCCCAACCTCACATAACCTAAGATCATAGGTCCCAAAGTGGAAGGAAACCTCATCTACCAATCTACCCTTTTATAGAAGACAGAACTTGGTCTCAAGGATGTTCATTAACTTTCCCTAAATCCTAAGGTAGGGATGGAGACTGAATTTAGATCAGGTTCTCTGATTTCAGAGCTCATTCACTTCACTGTAAAATGATTATAGAGACTTATACAAAGAGACTTACTCAAATCATTGGGCACTTAACCTGAAATTCCCAATTCAAATACAAAGGGAGAGGATCTGAGTGTTGGGGGGTGAGATAGGGGGAATAAGACCCATTCCCAGGTCCCTCAGACACATACACAGACACATACAAGAGATACATACATATACAGAGAAGCACACACACACACACACACACACACACACACACACACACACACACACTCACACTCCCCCTCCCCAAGAAGTTGGAATCCTTAGTGGGTCATGTCCAGGAATTCATTCTTAGGAAAGAAGATTCTGTCTGTGTCCTACCAGATGGAACCAGCATTGCCTTGCTCCAAGGAGGTGGCACAACCATCCAACCTCAACCCTAGCCAAGAGAGAGCTGGGCTGGAAAGAACAGATCTGAGCTGGATCCCACCCTGAGACAAGGCTAGGAGGTCTGTTAGCAGGTCTGCTGGCTCTTGGAGCCTCTTCTCAGCCGGGCCTCAGGGTTATCTCTCTGCTCATCACTAGCTTCAGTTGTTTAAAAAAAATGATCCTGTCATCTTTCCAATAAAAGGAGAGTTTGTAACTGAGGAAAGGCCATTAACAGGTCAGGTAAACAGCTCTTAAAAAATTCTCCACTCTTTATTTGGCCGTTGGATTCTCCATCTGGCTGGAAGCAGGCCTGGGGACAGGGAGAGGTCAGCAAGAAGCAACTAGGGGTCTGCTGCTCTGAGGATTCTTGCCAGGGATGGACTGAGGATGCCACCAGGGCTACAACTGTCCCTTGAGTACTGCAAATAGAGGCAACCTCGGCAAGAGGCAAGAAAGGAATAATGACCCAGGGAGGCAGTGGTTGGAGAAGAATAAAATTCCAGGATTTAAAGTTAGAAGGAAATGTAGAACATAGATTGTGAAGGCTGGAGGAGGCTTTAGAAGAGGAACATCAGAGCTGATGGAATCTTAGCTCATTGGCTATCAGAATGGAAAGGACCCAGGACAGTGAGTGTCAGAACAGAGAGGGCATGTAATATGACCCAATGGCCATCATTATATAGACAAGAAAGTTGAATTATTCAGAGGTGAAGTAACCTGTCCATTTCACACGGCATCAGGGAAATGCTTTGAACCCATGTCATAAGATCACAAGGGTAAGTTGGGTGGTATAGTGGAGAGACCACTGCGCTTCCTGATTTTGTCAGTTCAAATCCAGCTTCAGACACTTACTAGTTGTATAGCCTTGAACAAGTCACTTAACCTCAGTATCCTCATCTGTAAAATGAGCTGAGAAGGAAATGGCAAACCACTCCATTATCTCCAGCAAGAAAACTCTAAATGGTCTCATGAAGAGTTGGACATGACTGAAAAATAATTAAACACACATAAGATCACAAATTTAGAGCTGGAAAAGAACTTTGAGATCATCTAGCCTTTCATTTTACAGATGAGGAAACAAGCCTACAGAGCTAAAGTGATTTGTCCAAACTCTTGTAGCTAGGCAGTAGCAGGAGCAGCTTTTGAATTCAGATCCCCTAACTCCAAATTTAGGGTTCTTTCCATGATATCAGGCTACCTCTCTCTATGCAAACATAGCACTTTATTCTATGCTGTTTTGATCACTAGTTGTGTTACCAGTAGATAGTTACCTTGCCTGAAAATTCTTCTGATCCAGAACCTCTTTTTAGCAGAACATCAAATATCCACGAGGCATTCAATAGATTCCTGATTCAGTGTCAGTGGATCATGATGTTGGTACCAGTCAGATTCAATTCAATTCCAAATGTGTTTATTAGACTTCTTTTGGGTACAAAATGCAGGTAGATTCTGAATCTCCATACAAAGTTTAAATAAGGCACAATCCCTAGCCTCATGGACCTCAAATTTAGCCTCATAGATCTCATATCTAGTAGAGAGATGGGGTATAAAAAGATATAGCTTCAACAGACAGTATTACTGGAAAATTGGATTAGAGAAGTATAAGGTGGGAGGGGAGAAACAGAATAGATTTCCTTGGAGATGTGGTGTTTGAGTTAGGTTTTAAAGAACAGAGAGGAATTTGACCCATAAAGAGAGGGAGAGAGAGGACAGATGTGAGCAAAGGTTCAGAGAACTAAGCATATAAGAGCAGAAACAGAACCAGATTTAATAAATAAGAATAGGTAGGGGGATACCATAAGGCATAAGATAAAAGAAGACCTTTTATACCAGGCACAAGACGTGGGGACTAGATCTATAGTAAGAAAAATTATTATGGCAGTGACATGAAGGATGGAGGAGAGACTTTTGCAAGAGTCTGG